>NC_091229.1:9802368-10042368 GCF_040958095.1 Procambarus clarkii
TTTATGAACCCCTAGCCTTAGTTTAAAAAAGAAAGAGAGAGAGGTGGAGAGGGTCTATTCACGTGTATGCCATAATGCTAGTTATGCAAGTACTTCCAAAAGCAACTTTAATATTTGAATATTGGAGCATAATGGGTGTAAACCGTCATATTCTGAACTTAGGGAGGACTCTTGAGAAATAGATCATCTTTTCCATGACTCTAGGTGTAAATTTTTAGATCCTCGTAATAGTGTGAGATTTTCTTATTTTTTGCACTAATTCACTAGTGATGCTCAGACAGATAGGCCTGCTCAAGCCAACGCGTTGAGTGTTAGACGTGAACATTTTACTTTAAAACTGAAAAAAAAATGACAAGAGCAACCGTCGATGTCCACTTCCTTGGGAAACCTATTCACTAGGTCGCTTAGCTCTTCAATTTCTAGGGCAATGTTAAGGGTAACAATTGGGATCTCACAATAAATTTATATTTGGTGTGTGTGGTTATGAATCAAGTTCGAGTCCAGAAACAGACCTTCATTAAATGCAAGAAATAGTCTAGTTTGTTGCAGCATAGGTATGGTGGTAAATATTGTTGAACGGTATTGACATAAAGACACTTCTTTCATTAACAAGAACAATTTATTACAGGACTTAATACTAATACAGAGCACAACCATTTAACGTTACGTTAATTGTCCTAAGTCACACTAATGACAGCTATTCAAGTAGCAGTACTGTACGGAATCCTGTTTGTAATGCTTTTGGCTGGTAAAATGAAGTAGACTGAACAAAAAGATGCTCACTTAGACTCAAGACATAAATCAAAACAATTAACAACAAAGCAAACACAGCAAGACTGGTGTTATGACGCAATGTAGACTGGGTGGAGCGAGGCTACCCCAGTGAGAGTTATTCTGCCTTCCGGACCTGATTGAGAGGTCAGAGGAAAGATGTATATATTAATAAATAATAATCGTCAGTGAATAATTTTAAAATATGAGCAGAGGATGTGCATTTAAATAAGTGACATGAAATGAGATGTCGATACTTTGGTGGCAAGAAGTGATGCAAGCAGTTTGCCATACAACAGGCATTCGCATATGTGATTGCACAAAACACTCAAAATGCAATCATACACACAGACTCAAAAGCTGCACTTCAAATACTAGGACAAAAACAGTGGAAAGATAATGTGGAAATAATTACCCCATTTTGTATCTTGGAGCAGTCGCTAAAGGCAAAGGACTCAACATAACTTTAAACTGGATCCCATCCCATATTGGAATCCCATTAAATGAAAAAGCTGATGAAATTGCTAAATTGGCAACTCGTCATCCAGTGATACATAAAACAATTCAACCCAGCCTAGAGAACATAAAAAACATCATCACCAAAAAACTCTCACATATCAACAAAGCCGACCTACACCAGGGAATAGCTGAAGGTTCGCCATCTGCAACATGGTATCTTCAGGCAACCAAATTAGAAAGGTTAAATATCCCAAAAGGAATCCACAGGGAAATAGCAGTTAGGTTATATAGACTACGTCTAGGTTACAGATGCAACTGGGAGATTGGTGAACCCCGACAGAGAGAGTGCATCTTCTGCCAAACTGTCACAGAAAAGCCTATCTATCTAAAAGCCTATCTATCGAAGGCTAAAAGCCTTCACTATCTTCTGGAATGTGAAGCAACCAATGACCTTAGAAGAGCTTTAAGAGTTCCTGAATCATGCAGTGGCCACCCTGAAGCCATCAACACAGCCACTCTCCTGGTCAACAAAGGTGTCCAGCAGCTGGACACCCTCATAAAGACTGTGAAGCAGTATCCTCCCCCGCGATAACAGCTTGATGGTTAAATGCAACCTCAGAATACTGAGAAAAAAAAATTGTACCACTTACGGGCTATTCATGCCCGTGCCACCTCTTGGGTGGCTTAATCTTCATCAATCAATCATGCAAGCAGGAGGTCGTGACCTCACTTGAGTTACGGCAGTCATCAGAGGTGGTTGTACTTTGTTGATTCTCCTGGAAGAAGGAAGAATATATTTCCCTGTGTTAGTGGTGGAGCAAAGGCTGCTTGTTTCCAAGTGTGAGGAAACTGTTGGGGGACATTGTGCACCATTTCTCTGTAATTTTGATAAATTAGAGGCGACCTGAAAGTGTGTCGGTCATGCCTTTGTGGAATTCTAATTGTGTTGCTTCCTCAAAAGGAAGGAAACAAGCAGGCCTTCTGTTGTGGAGCCTACTGGGCGACTCAGTGAATTCAAGTCAGGATTTGAAGAAGCCTTGTGAAGCAGTCCTACAGTGATTTTGTGGGCAGCCTGTGTGAGCGCCATTGTTGAGGACCAGGGCCTGAGCATGCTTCTAGGTCATAGATCCCTGTTTAATAGTTTGTTAGATTAGCTAATAGTGTCTGATCGTGTGTCCAACGATCATAATGAACATACGAATATATAGGGTAGAAATTTTATTGAGCTGAAATAATCAAGGATCTTGGTTCCAAACTCATTGACACTACAAGAGACCCTAGAGCGGAAAGTTTTCTCTCTCAGCGCCTGAGTATTGCGATCCAGAGTGGGAATGCCCTCTGGTTCCTGCCCTGCGTCGGAGAAGATCGAGGAAATCTACAGCTTCTAGGAAGCGAACTTTTTCTTGTGTCCTCTCAATGTTCATTTTTTGTATAAAATCAGATAAGTAACTGTATAACCTTGCATAATAAAGAGTACACCATAAAAAAAGGGGGGTGGTAGGAGAAGCGAACACTCTTACGTATTCAGAGTTTAATGACTTTTTCTCTGAATGCTCTGTGTTCCCTACTTTGAGCCTGTGGGTCCCTATAATTGCACCAGAGGTGGAACCCACCTATATATATACACACATATATATATACATATATATATATATATATATATATATATATATATAATATAATATATTATATATATATATATATATATATATATATATATATGTCGTATCTAGTAGCCAGAACGCACTTCTCAGCCTACTATGCAAGGCCCGATTTGCCTAATAAGCCAAGTTTTCATGAATTAATTGTTTTTCGACTATCTAACCTACCTAACCTAACCTAACCTAACTTTTTCAGATACCTAACCTAACCTAACCTATAAAGATAGGTTAGGTAGGGTCGGTTAGGTTCGGTGATATATCTACGTTAATTTTAACTCCAATAAAAAAAAATTGACCTCATACATAATGAAATGGGTAGCTTTATCATTTCATAAGAAAAAAATTAGAAAAAATATATTAATTCAAGAAAACTTGGCTTATTAGGCAAATCGGGCCTTGCATAGTAGGCTGAGAAGCGCGTTCTGACTACTAGGTACGACATATATATATATATATATATATATATATATATATATATATATATATATATATATATATATATATATATGTATGTATGTATGAATATATATATATGTATATATATAGGTGGGTTGCACCTCTGGTGCAATTATAGGGACCCACAGGCTCAAAGTAGGGAACACAGAGCATTCAGAGAAAAAGTCATTAAACTCTGAATATATATATATATATATATATATATATATATATATATATATATATATATATATATATATATATATATATATATATATATATATATTAGTATATTTTGGTAGCAGTCTTTCCTGTAGGACATATATTATTAAATATGACCGAAAAAGTAAGATTAATAATTCTAACACGAATTTTCTCAATCTTTCGTACATTACGCTTCACTGTTGGAGGTAAATAAAAAATCACTTCTCCAAAATTCATTTTTATTTCTAGTCTGACGCGACACGGGCGCGTTTCGTAAAACTTATTACATTTTCAAAGACTTCACAAATACACAACTGATTAGAACTTGCGTTTCCCTGATTTTATATCTACATTTGAGTGAGGTGGGAAGGGTGATGTGGCATTACATTTGAGTGAGGTGGGAAGGGTGATGTGGCATTAACACAAGACAGAACACTAGGGAGGTTTATTAATAGGGTATTAAAAGTATCAACACAAGACAGAACAGAAACAATGGGTATTGAATAGAAGTGTTTGTAGAAAGCCTATTGGTCCATATTTCTTGATGCTTCTATATTGGAGCGGAGTCTTGAGGTGGGTAGAATATAGTTGTGCAATAATTGGCTGTTGATTGCTGGTGTTGACTTCTTGATGTGTAGTGCCTCGCAAACGTCAAGCCGCCTGCTATCGCTGTATCTATCGATGATTTCTGTGTTGTTTACTAGGATTTCTCTGGCGATGGTTTGGTTATGGGAAGAGATTATATGTTCCTTAATGGAGCCCTGTTGTTTATGCATCGTTAAACGCCTAGAAAGAGATGTTGTTGTCTTGCCTATATACTGGGTTTTTTGGAGCTTACAGTCCCCAAGTGGGCATTTGAAGGCATAGACGACGTTAGTCTCTTTTAAAGCGTTCTGTTTTGTGTCTGGAGAGTTTCTCATGAGTAGGCTGGCCGTTTTTCTGGTTTTATAGTAAATCGTCAGTTGTATCCTCTGATTTTTGTCTGTAGGGATAACATTTCTATTAACAATATCTTTCAGGACCCTTTCCTCTGTTTTATGAGCTGTGGAAAAGAAGTTCCTGTAAAATAGTCTAATAGGGGGTATAGGTGTTGTGTTAGTTGTCTCTTCAGAGGTTGCATGGCTTTTCACTTTCCTTCTTATGATGTCTTCGACGAAACCATTGGAGAAGCCGTTATTGACTAGGACCTGCCTTACCCTACAGAGTTCTTCGTCGACTTGCTTCCATTCTGAGCTGTGGCTGAGAGCACGGTCGACATATGCGTTAACAACACTCCTCTTGTACCTGTCTGGGCAGTCGCTGTTGGCATTTAGGCACATTCCTATGTTTGTTTCCTTAGTGTAGACTGCAGTGTGGAAACCTCCGCCCTTTTCCATGACTGTTACATCTAGAAAGGGCAGCTTCCCATCCTTTTCCATCTCGTAAGTGAAACGCAGCACAGAACTCTGCTCAAATGCCTCCTTCAGCTCCTGCAGATGTCTGACATCAGGTACCTGTGTAAAAATGTCGTCAACATACCTGCAGTATATGGCCGGTTCAAGTTCATGTCGACTAAGACTTTTTGCTCGATGGTACCCATGTAGAAGTTTGCAAACAGGACACCTAGGGGAGAACCCATGGCGACCCCATCTACTTGCTTACACATGTGCCCATCCGGGCTCAAGAAGGGTGCCTCTTTAGTACAAGCTTGGAGTAGTTTCCTCAGAATATTTTCTGGTATGTCAAGAGGAGTACAGGCTGGATCACGATACACTGTCGGCTATCATTCCGATTGTCTCGTCCACAGGTACGTTGGTAAACAGCGATTCTACGTCCAACGAGGCTCTTATCCCTGTGGCCCGTGTGCCCCGCAGTAAGTCAACAAATTCCTTTGGAGACTTCAGGCTGAAGGCGCAAGGAACATAAGGAGTCAGCAGGCCGTTGAGTCGCTTCGCCAGTCTGTACGTGGGTGTGGGTATCTGGCTAATGATTGGCCGAAGTGGGATTCCAGGCTTGTGCATCTTGACATTTCCATACGCATATCCAGGTTTATATTCCCCAATGATCTTTGGCAGGTGGAGTCTGGATTTCTTGGCGTTCACAGTTTCGATCAGTTTGTTGACCTTTGCTTTTAATTCAGCTGTTTCAACCGAAACAGGTCAACAAACTGATCGAAACTGTGAACGCCAAGAAATCCGGACTCCACCTGCCAAAGATCATTGGGGAATATAAACCTGGTTATGCGTATGGAAATGTCAAGACGCACAAGCCTGGAAACCCACTTCGGCCAATCATTAGCCAGATACCCACACCCACGTACAGACTGGCGAAGCGACTCAACGGCCTGCTGACTCCTTATGTTCCTTGCGCCTTCAGCCTGAAGTCTCCAAAGGAATTTGTTGACTTACTGCGGGGCACACGGGCCACAGGGATAAGAGCCTCGTTGGACGTACAATCGCTGTTTACCAACGTACCTGTGGACGAGACAATCGGAATGATAGCCGACAGAGTGTATCGTGATCCAGCCTGTACTCCTCTTGACATACCAGAAAATATTCTGAGGAAACTACTCCAAGCTTGTACTAAAGAGGCACCCTTCTTGAGCCCGGATGGGCACATGTATAAGCAAGTAGATGGGGTCGCCATGGGTTCTCCCCTAGGTGTCCTGTTTGCAAACTTCTACATGGGTACCATCGAGCAAAAAGTCTTAGTCGACATGAACTTGAAACCGGCCATATACTGCAGGTATGTTGACGACATTTTTACACAGGTACCTGATGTCAGACATCTGCAGGAGCTGAAGGAGGCATTTGAGCAGAGTTCCGTGCTGCGTTTCACTTACGAGATGGAAAAGGATGGGAAGCTGCCCTTTCTAGATGTAACAGTCATGGAAAAGGGCGGAGGTTTCCACACTGCAGTCTACACTAAGGAAACAAACATAGGAATGTGCCTAAATGCCAACAGCGACTGCCCAGACAGGTACAAGAGGAGTGTTGTTAACGCATATGTCGACCGTGCTCTCAGCCACAGCTCAGAATGGAAGCAAGTCGACGAAGAACTCTGTAGGGTAAGGCAGGTCCTAGTCAATAACGGCTTCTCCAATGGTTTCGTCGAAGACATCATAAGAAGGAAAGTGAAAAGCCATGCAACCTCTGAAGAGACAACTAACACAACACCTATACCCCCTATTAGACTATTTTACAGGAACTTCTTTTCCACAGCTCATAAAACGGAGGAAAGGGTCCTGAAAGATATTGTTAATAGAAACGTTATCCCTACAGACAAAAATCAGAGGATACAACTGACGATTTACTATAAAACCAGAAAAACGGCCAGCCTACTCATGAGAAACTCTCCAGACACAAAACAGAACGCTTTAAAAGACACTAACGTCGTCTATGCCTTCAAATGCCCACTTGGGGACTGTAAGCTCCAAAAAAAACAGTATATAGGCAAGAGAACAACATCTCTTTCTAGGCGTTTAACGATGCATAAGCAACAGGGCTCCATTAAGGAACATATAATCTCTTCCCACAACCAAACCATCGCCAGAGAAATCCTAGTAAACAACACAGAAATCATCGATAGATACAGCGATAGCAGGCGGCTTGATGTTTGCGAGGCACTACACATCAAGAAGTCAACACCAGCAATCAACAGCCAATTATTGCACAACTACATTCTACCCACCTCAAGACTCCGCTCCAATATAGAAGCATCAAGAAATATGGACCAATAGGCTTTCTACAAACACTTCTATTCAATATCCATTGTTTCGTGTTCTGTCTTGTGTTGATGAAATTAATATCCTATTAATACCCTTGTTCTGTCTTGTGTTGATGAAATTAATACCCTTTTAATACCACATTTTGTTCTGTCTTGTGTTAATGTTAGTGTTAATCACCCCTTCCACCTCACTCAAATGTAGATATAAAATCGGAGATACGTAAGTTCTATTCAGTTGTGTATTTGTGAACTAAAGTCTTTGAAAATGTAATAAGTTTTACGAAACGCGCCCGTGTCGCGTCAGACTAGAAATAAAAATGAATTTTGGAGAATTGATTTTTTATTTACCTCCAACAGTGAAGCGTAATGTACGAAAGATTGAGAAAATTCGTGTTAGAATTATTAATCTTACTTTTTCGGTCATATTTAATAATATATGTCTACAGGAAAGACTGCTACCAAAATATACATATATATATATATATATATATATATATATATATATATATATATATATATATATATATATATATATATATATATATATATATATATATGTCGTACCTAGTAGCCAGAACGCACTTCTCAGCCTACTATGCAAGGCCCGATTTGCCTAATAAGCCAAGTTTTCATGAATTAATTGTTTTTCGACTACCTAACCAACCTAACCTAACCTAACCTAGCTTTTTTTGGCTACCTAACCTAACCTTACCTATAAATATAGGTTAGGTTAGGTTAGGTAGGGTTGGTTAGGTTTAGTCATATATCTACGTTAATTTTAACTCCAATAAAAAAAATTGACCTCATACATAGAGAAAAGGGTTGCTTTATCATTTCATAAAAAAAAATTATAGTAAATATATTAATTCAGGAAAACTTGGCTTATTAGGCAAATCGGGCCTTGAATAGTAGGCTGAAAAGTGAGTTCTGGCTACTAGGTACGACATATATATATATATATATATATATATATATATATATATATATATATATATATATATATATATATATATATATATGTCGTATCTAGTAGCCAGAACGCACTTCTCAGCCTACTATGCAAGGCCCGATTTGCCTAATAAGCCAAGTTATCATGAATTAATTGTTTTTCGACAACCTAACCTACCTAACCTAACCTAACCTAACTTTTTCGGCTACCTAACCTAACCTAACCCATAAAGATAGGTTAGGTTAGGTTAGGTTCGGTCATATATCTACGTTAATTTTAACTCCAATAAAAAAAATTGACCACATACATAATGAAATGGGTAGCTTTATCATTTCATAAGAAAAAAATTAGAGAAAATATATTAATTCAGGAAAACTTGGCTTATTAGGCAAATCGGGCCTTGCATAGTAGGCCGAGAAGTGCGTTCTGGCTACTAGGTACGACATATATATATATATATATATATATATATATATATATATATATATATATATATATATATATATATATATATAGCAGTCTCCGTGGTGTAGTGGTAAGACACTCGCCTGGCGTTCCGCGAGCGCTATGTCATGGGTTCGTATCCTGGCCGGGGAGGATTTACTGGGCGCAATTCCTTAACTGTAGCCTCTGTTTAACGCAACAGTAAAATGTGTACTTGGATGAAAAAACGATTCTTCGCGGCAGGGGATCGTATTCCAGGGACCGTAGGATTAAGGACTTGCCCGAAACGCTACGCGTACTAGTGGCTGTACAAGAATGTAACAACTCTTGTATATATCAAAAAAAAAAAAAAAAAAAAAAAAAAAAAAAATATATATATTGTCGGAAAATCCGACACCATTTAATAATCATACAGATAATAGCTGTATTGTATAAACAAGTTACCCATAGAAAACGTAACTTGTAGTGGAATTACCGTCTATAGAAAACGGGATATCATCACCACATACCATTATAAATTCACCAGCTATTCTGCTGGGAATTATTCTTAAATACATTAGTCTTTGGACTTTACCATCATAAAACATCTTATATAAATTAACTTAATTATCAATATTAAAGTAGAGTAAATGTGACCCTTCTATCACTTTCTGACATGTGGACAATGTAAGCCAGGCGTCAGAGGGGGAAGGAGGGAAGCCATTGTTGTGTCACCTCCGAGACGTGTGGAGCAAATTTGGCTCCTATCATATCTGGACAATGTCGGCCAGACGTCAATAGTATGGAGTGTTAGATGCAGCCATTGTTTATACTAGACCAGAGGCTCACACGGGAGCAAATTCGGCTCCTGTTAATTTTACTTGGACGTAGTGTTATGGAAACCAAAGGTACCATCTCCAACACGATGTCTACAATTCAAGTTAAGTGTTCTTTCCGAAACCCATGTATCTTTCATTTTTGGCCATTAATGTCAATATATAGGGTGACCCGGTTAGAGCACGTGGAGGCCTCAAACTAAAGGTAATTAAGCCAGGTCTTTATTGTTCCATGTACAGTTTTCTCTGAAATACTTGTCATATATAGGTATCTGGCTTCACAGCTAGCGCACTTTTGACAGGTCAAGACGAGGATGCAAGATTTTGTGCACCAGTTACTGGGTGATGGAAGCTACCTCAAAGAGGATAATTTAGTGTCTACACCCTAGTTATACCTGGTGGACTAGCCTGCTGTACTATAAGATAAGGAACCTCTTCTATGTATGTAGTTAATTCTGTAGTTTGATTGGCTGCATATATATAAACTAATAAACCCCCCCTAATGTGTAGAGGATCGATTTGTGAGATTGAGATCATTGCAGAAATACAGTCCACTTAACATTATACAAATTGCTATCGAAGTATATAAATTAAGGTAAATATAAATTCATATAAATTAAATAAATATAAATCTCACAGGTCGGTTCCCACATTATTTGGACCTTCAGAACCGGAATATTCGGTCCTTTGAACCCACATTTGGTCATCTTAGTACCGGATGAACCAGTTAACCAGTGGATTCATTAAATAAACTAGTGCAGTGTGATTTAAACAAAGCCAGTCAAGACGGCGGCGTTGCCTCAAGCCAGTTCACGAGCCCCCCTCAACTGAGTTCAGCTTCGTCAGCGGTTTCATGCACACCCACAGATTTGGTGGCGTGTTATTTCGTGAAATGACAGCGCTAATATAGAAGCCAGCCAAATTAGTGGCTGTGTCCTCGCAAGATTGTTCACGGATTTCGTGGTGTTACATTTCGCGAGAGATTATCTACGAATTTTGTGGAGTTTATTTCGTGAGGTCACTAATAATATTTAATACTTCTAGATAATATTAGAAGTTTCATAGAGGCTAATTAAGAGGCTATTATCAATAATTGTGTATATTATTTCTCCAAATAGAGAATTATTTAATATAAATTGCACTAGTGATCACAGTATAATATTTACTAATTGCCAACCCACAACAGGGTAGGATATTTACCATTGACTAGTTGAACTATTATCGTTCATCCTAGTCCCATTATTACCATAGTCAGTTGTACTATATTCAACAACTTAACACCATTAATGCATGGTCCAGACCCTATTTTGGGTGTAATTTTTATCAACTCGAGTTGAGTTGTGTATATATAATAATTTACTTATGATCATTACACCTTTGAGTGATTAATTAGTGTCTCTACCATCCTAGGGTGATATAGAAGAGCTAACCTAAAGGTACTTCCAATGACACTGGTTTATCACTCAAATCATTAGTGTGGATGATTGTATATATATAATGTGTATTAATTATAAGTGCTAACCTCTAGAAGAGGTAGGATTATTGCCTAGTGAGCGCAGAATTTACCCTAGGCTACCATTAGTGTTTGTTCAGTATTACGAGCAGCCCAAGTACAAGCCCCACAAGGCTTCACCAACTAGCCAGTATGGATAATGCAAGGAGACCCTTGCAGGTCTTAAAGGCCACTTAACAAGACAGATCAAGAAATGTGAAGATTTGTCACAACAATCTCAAGTTGATTATGCTGACCTGGAAAGCTATTATCAAGCAGCTGCAGGTAAATTTGAGCAAATCAAATGCCAAATGGCTGTCCTTGTGGGGACAGACTACTACCATCAATTCATTGGTAGCCCTACTAAATATCAGGGCATAACCATGTTAAACTCTGCAGGAGGTAAATTACTCTCAGGCCCAGTATCAAGCCTGAGGAGACCTATGCCTGCAGATAAACAATACCAGTAGAAACCTAAATTTGTCAGCTGATTATATTTCTCCAGTAGCATTATACTAAGGAGATTACAGCTGACTATACCAACAGAGGTTCATGTTAGTATCATCATTTAAAGCTGGAGATGATTTCATGAGGCCTCAGTGGCAAATCAGTGAACAGTAGCCTAAAACAGCTACAAGTCACTGCGACCAATGTCACTGAACCCACTGCAGTCTCAGAACCATACTTTACTTTAATGATGAGCTATTCAATCTTCTGAATCAATCAACTAAATTAAACCCCAATAAATCTGATGACTGATTTGATACATTTATTATTTAATCAAGATGTATTCCATGGGCCTCAGTGTTTATATATCAGTGACCAGTTACCTGAAGAAACTTCAAGTTATATCTAATGTCACTGATCTCACTGCAGTCCCTGAATCATACTTGACTGTAGTACTTGATCACATCCAGTCTTCTGGGTTAAATAATATGTAATTAGGCTTGAATATTAGCCTTTCAAGAGTTGACAGGGAAATGAAATCGCATTAGACTTCTAACCCCTGCAACTCTAGTACGGGACATCCGTCCTGTACGAACAGACACACAAATGTGTGATTACTAACTACTAACATCAAATTATTCAAATAATTCGAAGGAGGAGTATCGGTGTTCGTCTGTTCTAAATAGGACTTCGACCCGTGAGCAGCCCCTGGGGAATTATGTCGGAAAATCCGACACCATTTAATAATCATACAGATAATAGCTGTATTGTATAAACAAGTTACCCATAGAAAACGTAACTTGTAGTGGAATTACCGTCTATAGAAAACGGGATATCATCACCACATACCATTATAAATTCACCAGCTATTCTGCTGGGAATTATTCTTAAATACATTAGTCTTTGGACTTTACCATCATAAAACATCTTATATAAATTAACTTAATTATCAATATTAAAGTAGAGTAAATGTGACCCTTCTATCACTTTCTGACATGTGGACAATGTAAGCCAGGCGTCAGAGGGGGAAGGAGGGAAGCCATTGTTGTGTCACCTCCGAGACGTGTGGAGCAAATTTGGCTCCTATCATATCTGGACAATGTCGGCCAGACGTCAATAGTATGGAGTGTTAGATGCAGCCATTGTTTATACTAGACCAGAGGCTCACACAGGAGCAAATTCGGCTCCTGTTAATTTTACTTGGACGTAGTGTTATGGAAACCAAAGGTACCATCTCCAACACGATGTCTACAATTCAAGTTAAGTGTTCTTTCCGAAACCCATGTATCTTTCATTTTTGGCCATTAATGTCAATATATAGGGTGATCCGGTTAGAGCACGTGGAGGCCTCAAACTAAAGGTAATTAAGCCAGGTCTTTATTGTTCCATGTACAGTTTTCTCTGAAATACTTGTCATATATAGGTATCTGGCTTCACAGCTAGCGCACTTTTGACAGGTCAAGACGAGGATGCAAGATTTTGTGCACCAGTTACTGGGTGATGGAAGCTACCTCAAAGAGGATAATTTAGTGTCTACACCCTAGTTATACCTGGTGGACTAGCCTGCTGTACTATAAGATAAGGAACCTCTTCAATGTATGTAGTTAATTCTGTAGTTTGATTGGCTGCATATATATAAACTAATAAACCCCCCCTAATGTGTAGAGGATCGATTTGTGAGATTGAGATCATTGCAGAAATACAATCCACTTAACATTATACAAATTGCTATCGAAGTATATAAATTAAGGTAAATATAAATTCATATAAATTAAATAAATATAAATCTCACAGGTCGGTTCCTACATATATATATATATTTATATATATATATATATATATATATATATATATATATATATATATATATATATATATATATATATATATATATATATATGTATATATATATATATATGTCGTACCTAGTAGCCTGAACGCACTTCTTCTTGCCTACTAAGCAAGGCACAATTTGCCTAATAGGCTGAGTGATTTTCTTTGTTTTCAATAATTTTTTCTAAATAGTTTATTTGAATTATTATTATTATTTTATATTAAGACCATAAATTATTGACTTAGTTGTGTTAGTTTAAGTTAGGTTAGGTAGGGTTGGTTAGGTTCGGTCATATATCTACGCTAGTTTAACTCAAATTTAAACAAATTAACTTATACATAATGAAATGGACAGATTTATCATTTCATAAGAAAAAATTTGGAAAAATATATAAATTCAGGAAAACTTGGCTTATTATGCAAATCGAGCATTGCATAGATGGCCAAGTATGACGTTCTGGCTACTAGGTACAACATATATATATATATATATATATATATATATATATATATATATATATATATATATATATATATATATATATATATATATATATATATATATATATATATATATATATTATATATGTCATTATATATATATATATATATTATATATATATATATATGTCATTAAATATGACCGAAAAAGTAAGATTAATAATTCTAACACGAATTTTCTCAATCTTTCGTACATTACGCTTCACTGTTGGAGGTAAATCAAAAATCACTTCTCCAAAATTCATTTTTATTTCTAGTCTGACGCGACACGGGCGCGTTTCGTAAAACTTATTACATTTTCAAAGACTTCACAAATACACAACTGATTAGAACTTACGTCTCTCTGATATTATATCTACATTTAAGTGAGGTGGGAAGGGTGATGTGGCATTAACACAAGACAGAACAGGAGGGGATATTAATAGGGTATTAAAAGTATCAACACAAGACAGAACAGAAACAATGGGTATTGAATAGAAGTGTTTGTAGAAAGCCTATTGGTCCATATTTCTTGATGCTTCTATATTGGAGCGGAGTCTTGAGGTGGGTAGAATATAGTTGTGCAATAATTGGCTGTTGATTGCTGGTGTTGACTTCTTGATGTGTAGTGCCTCGCAAACGTCAAGCCGCCTGCTATCGCTGTATCTATCGATGATTTCTGTGTTGTTTACTAGGATTTCTCTGGCGATGGTTTGGTTATGGGAAGAGATTATATGTTCCTTAATGGAGCCCTGTTGCTTATGCATCGTTAAACGCCTAGAAAGAGATGTTGTTGTCTTGCCTATATACTGGGTTTTTTGGAGCTTACAATCCCCAAGTGGGCATTTGAAGGCATAGACGACGTTAGTCTCTTTTAAAGCGTTCTGTTTTGTGTCTGGAGAGTTTCTCATGAGTAGGCTGGCCGTTTTTCTGGTTTTATAGTAAATCGTCAGTTGTATCCTCTGATTTTTGTCTGTAGGGATAACGTTTCTATTAACAATATCTTTCAGGACCCTTTCCTCCGTTTTATGAGCTGTGGAAAAGAAGTTC
The DNA here is from genome assembly GCF_040958095.1 of Procambarus clarkii. Taxonomy (NCBI): domain Eukaryota; kingdom Metazoa; phylum Arthropoda; class Malacostraca; order Decapoda; family Cambaridae; genus Procambarus; species Procambarus clarkii. Next base: position 9,817,114 of record NC_091229.1, read on the forward strand.
CTGTAAAATAGTCTAATAGGGGGTATAGGTGTTGTGTTAGTTATATATATATATATATATATATATATATATATATATATATATATATATATATATATATATATATATATATATATATATATGCGAACAAGCCTGAATGGTCCCCAGGACAATATGCAACTGAAAACTCACACCCCAGAAGTGACTCGAACCCATACTCCCAGAAGCAACGCAACTGGTATGTACAAGACGCCTTAATCCACTTGACCATCACGACCGGACATAATGAGGTGATAGCCGAGGCTATTTGAACCACCCCACCGCCGGCACTCGGATAGTAATCTTGGGCATAGCATTTTACCAAATCACCTCATTCTTTGGGGCACACATGAAGAACACAAATTTTACCAAATGGTAAAATTTAAGGGTGTGCCCCAAAGAATGAGGTGATTTGGTAAAATGCTATGCCCAAGATTACTATCCGAGTGCCGGCGGTGGGGTGGTTCAAATAGCCTCGGCTATCACCTCATTATGTCCGGTCGTGATGGTCAAGTGGATTAAGGCGTCTTGTACATACCAGTTGCGTTGCTTCTGGGAGTATGGGTTCGAGTCACTTCTGGGGTGTGAGTTTTCAGTTATATATATATATATATATATATATATATATATATATATATATATATATATATATATATATATATATATATATATATATATATATATATATATATATATATATTTATATATATATATATATATATATATATATATATTTATATATATATATATATTTATATATATATATATATATATATATATATATATATTTATATATATATATATATATATATATATATATATATATATATATATATATATATATATATATATATATATATATATATATATATATATATATATATATATTTATATATATATATACATATATATATATATATATATATATATATATATATATATATATATATATATATATATATATATATATATATATATATATATATATATATATATATATGGGTGTTTGGGTTCTGGGCGCCCTCCCAGGGAGAACACCAATCAACAGCCCACACCGCCCGTAAGGCAAAACACCTCCCAGACCTTCATTCCCACAGAAAATTTATTAGAAGCTATCAAAGCAACATCGGCCAGAACCTTGCAACACATCCCTAAAGCAGCCCGCCCCCATGCAGCAGCCAAATTATCTGCCCTCCTGAGAAAGGTCAACGACTCTCCTGGAACGACCCAAGCATGGCACAACCTCCTAATGTTTGGCAACATATGTCTAGCCACCCCTGCAAGGAGAGACAAAACCTTAGCTGCCTCAGTCATCAAAGCTATAAATGATTTTCCCAGGGAGGACAACCAGGTGCGCCTTCCCACTCGCGCGAGAAACACCCACGGCAGGAAGAGCAACAGTGGCATATCCGAGACATCAAAAATCAGAACATCAGTCACCAAGAAAATGGAAGAAGGAAACACTATTGGCGCAATACGAGTCATCACCAGTGAGGACTCAATTGCCGACAGAGATGCCGCAACAGCTCAAGCCCTAAGGGAGAAACACCCACCCAGGGCTCCGCGTGAGGACGACTTTGTACAAGTGGGGGCTACCGGAGCAGAACCTCTCTGGGTGGCTGATTCTGTGGTCCATAAAGCAGCCATGTCCTTCCCTACAGGATCAGCAGGTGGGTTCACAGGACTAAAACCCAACCACCTCAAGCAAATGCTCAACCCTGCACTGGGTGACATTGCAAAGAACCTCTTGGTGGAACTAACCAGATTCACCAACACATGTCTAGCTGGCAACATACCAGCGTCCATAAGACCTATCTTTTTTGGAGCATCTCTCTGTGCTCTGAAGAAAAAGGATGGAGGGATCAGGCCAATAGCTGTGGGCAATTCTCTCCGGCGTCTCGTCGCAAAGGCAGCTGCAAGAACAGTTAGTGATGCAGCGGCCAATATGCTGAAGCCAAAACAGCTCGGGTTTGGCATTCCACAAGGGTGTGAGGCGGCAGCCCATGCAGCTCGAGCCTTCATCGCCAACATCACAGACGAAAAGGCCCTTATCAAGCTAGATTTCAAAAATGCCTTCAATTTGGTGCGGAGGGATGCTGTACTCCGTGCGGTTCATAGTCATTTCCCTTCCCTCTACCCTTTTGTACATTCATGCTACAGTATGGATCTTAAGCTACTTTTTGGCGAACATGAAATTGACTCGCGAGAAGGCGTCCAACAGGGTGACCCCCTTGCTCCTCTCCTTTTCTGCTTAGTCATCAAACAAGTCACAGAGGTCCTGTCCAGCGAGCTTAACATCTGGTTCTTGGATGATGGTACCCTAGCTGGTTCCCAAGACTCCCTCCTGGAGGACATCAGAAAAATCCAGGAGCAAGGTGCAGTTTTAGGCCTCACCCTGAACCCTTCTAAATGTGAAATAATATGTTCCAACCAGGGCATCGTAGAGAGAATAGAGGGTCTTCTGCCAAATATCCATAAAACTAAACCTGAAGACAGCACACTCCTAGGAGCTCCCCTGGGGTTGAAAGCCATCGATGAGGTCCTTGATAAGAAAATCGCCGACCTTAAGAGGATGGATGGGAGGATTGAGGATATTGATGCTCATGATGCACTCTACCTCATCACCAGATGTCTGTCCCTCCCCAGGTTAACCTACTTTCTGAGGTGTTCACCATCTTACAGTAGCCAAAAACTAAGTGAGTATGACCGGTTACTGAAATCAATGCTAGAAAAAGCCCTTAACCTCTCTCTCGATGACCTACAGTGGAAACAAGCCTCTCTTCCCGTAAGACTTGGGGGCCTCGGAGTTCGAACAGCAACGCAAATCGCTGTTCCAGCCTTCCTGTCCTCCTTATCAGCATCCGACGACCTTGTGAAGGAAATTCTACCTGCCCACTTACATCAGCTGGCAGGTGTACATGATCCCAATTTTACACGCTGTGCCACAGAGTGGGCCTCTCGTGCAGGCCAATCACCTCAACCACCATCCCCAAAATCCCACAAGCAATCCAGCTGGGATGGTCCCATTGTAGACCAAGTTGCTGCAGAGTGCCTGGGTGCTGCAACAACACAACACGACATTGCTCGCCTCACAGCAGTAGCAGCACCACATGCAGGGGATTTCCTGTTAGCAACCCCAATGTCGGCAACTGGCACGCGTCTCACACCACACGCCCTCCGAATTGCTGTGGCCCTCCGCCTTGCTGCCCCAATCCACACCAGATATAGGTGTATTTGCGGCGAGGTGGTGGCTGACAGGTACGGTCACCATGGCCTACTCTGCCAAAACACAGGGGGATGGCACTCGAGGCACAGTGAAGTTAACGACATCATCAAGAGGAGCCTCACCACAGCTGGATGCCCAGCTGAAAGAGAGCCCCGTTACCTAACGCCCCGTAACTCTGATGCTCTTATTGGTCGCCCGGATGGTATCACAGTGAATCCCTGGAAGAATGGCAAGCAGTTGGTATGGGACTACACGTGCGTATCAACCCTGGCTAACACCTACATTAACCTCAGTGTTGCACAACCAGGTGGCGCTGCCACCCACAGGGAAGCAGCCAAATCCCGTAAGTATAGAGAACTGGATCACCACTACAATTTTGTCCCCATTGCTTCTGAGACGCTCGGCGCCTGGGGTAAAAGTGCTACCAGTTTTTTGAAGGAACTGGGTTCTAGGCTCATTGAAACAACAAGGGACCCGAGAGCTGCAAGCTTTCTTTTCCAGCGCCTCAGTGTGGCGATACAGAGGGGAAATGCGCACTGCATCCAGGGTTCCTGCCCGCCATCTGAGGAGCTGGAGGAACTCGACAACCTATGACAACCATCTTTGTGACCCATATGTAACTCCTTTTTTGTAACAAAGTTCAAATAAAGTAAATATATATGTGTACATACAAAAGAATGGGGGTGGTAGGAGAAGATAATATTAGTGTTCAGTGAGAAACCACAAGGTCTCCTCTGAATACTTTTTATTTTCTTCTCCGAGGCTATGGGTCCCCACATTGGCACCAGAGGTGGTACCCTCACAAAATTTATATATATATATATATATATATATATATATATATATATATATATATATATATATATATATATATATATATATATATATATATGTCGTACCTAGTAGCCAGAACTCACTTCTCAGCCTACTATGCAAATCCCGATTTGCCTAATAAGCCAAGTTTTCCTGAATTAATATATTTTCTCAAATTTTTTTCTTATGAAATGATAAAGCTACCCATTTCATTACGTATGAACTCAGTTTTTTTTTATTGGAGTTAAAATTAACGTAGATATATGACTGAACCTAACCAACCCTACCTAACCTAACCTAACCTATCTTTATAGGTTAGGTTAGGTTAGGTAGCCGAAAAAGTTAGGTTAGGCTAGGTTAGGTAGGTTAGGTAGTCGAAAAACAAATAATTCATGAAAACTTGGCTTATTAGGCAAATTTGGCCTTGCATAGTAGGCTGAGAAGTGCGTTCTGGCTACTAGGTACGACATATATATATATATATATATATATATATATATATATATATATATATATATATATATATATATATATATATATATATATATATTTTATTAAATATGACCGAAAAAGTAAGATTAATAATTCTAACACGAATTTTCTCAATCTTTCATACATTATGCTTCACTGTTGGAGGTAAATAAAAAATCACTTCTCCAAAATTCATTTTTATTTCTAGTCTGACGCGACACGGGCGCGTTTCGTAAAACTTATTACATTTTCAAAGACTTCACAAATACACAACTGATTAGAACTTGCGTTTCCCTGATTTTATATCTACATTTGAGTGAGGTGGGAAGGGTGATGTGGCATTACATTTGAGTAAGGTGGGAAGGATGATGTGGCATTAGAGGATATTAATAGGGTATTAAAAGTATCAACACAAGACAGAACACGAAACAATGGATATTGAATAGAAGTGTTTGTAGAAAGCCTATTGGTCCATATTTCTTGATGCTTTTATATTGGAGCGGAGTCTTGAGGTGGGTAGAATATAGTCGTGCAATAATTGGCTGTTGATTGCTGGTGTTGACTTCTTGATGTGTAGTGCCTCGCAAACGTCGAGCCGCCTGCTATCGCTGTATCTATCGATGATTTCTGTGTTGTTTACTAGGATTTTTCTGGCGATGGTTTGGTTATGGGAAGAGATTATATGTTCCTTAATGGAGCCCTGTTGTTTATGCATCGTTAAACGCCTAGAAAGAGATGTTGTTGTCTTGCCTATATACTGGGTTTTTTGGAGCTTACAGTCCCCAAGTGGGCATTTGAAGGCATAGACGACGTTAGTCTCTTTTAAAGCGTTCTGTTTCGTGTCTGGAGAGTTTCTCATGAGTAGGCTGGCCGTTTTTCTGGTTTTATAGTAAATCGTCAGTTGTATCCTCTGATTTTTGTCTGTAGGGATAACGTTTCTATTAACAATATCTTTCAGGACCCTTTCCTCTGTTTTATGAGCTGTGGAAAAGAGGTTCCTGTAAAATAGTCTAATAGGGGGTATAGGTGTTGTGTTAGTTGTCTCTTCGGAGGTTGCATGGCTTTTCACTTTCCTTCTTATGATGTCTTCGATGAAACCTTTGGAGAAGCCGTTATTGACTAGAACCTGCCTTACCCTACAGAGTTCTTCGTCGACTTGCTTCCATTCTGAGCTGTGGCTGAGAGCACGGTCGACGTATGCGTTAACAACACTCCTCTTGTACCTGTCAGGGCAGTCGCTGTTGGCATTTAGGCACATTCCTATGTTTGTTTCCTTTGTGTAGACTGCAGTGTGGAAACCTCCGCCCTTTTCCATGACTGTTACATCTAGAAAAGGCAGCTTCCCATCCTTTTCCGTCACATAAGTGAAACGCAGCACGGAACTCTGCTCAAATGCCTCCTTCAGCTCCTGCAGATGTCTGACATCAGGTACCTGTGTAAAAATGTCGTCAACATACCTGCAGTATATGGCCGGTTTCAAGTTCATGTCGACTAAGACTTTTTGCTCGATGGTACCCATGTAGAAGTTTGCAAACAGGACACCTAGGGGAGAACCCATAGCGACCCCATCTACTTGCTTATACATGTGCCCATCCGGGCTCAAGAAGGGTGCCTCTTTAGTACAAGCTTGGAGTAGTTTCCTCAGAATACTTTCTGGCATGTCAAGAGGAGTACAGGCTGGATCACGATACACTCTGTCGGCTATCATTCCGATTGTCTCGTCCACAGGTACGTTGGTAAACAGCGATTCTACGTCCAACGAGGCTCTTATCCCTGTGGCCCGTGCGCCCCGCAGTAAGTCCACAAATTCCTTTGGAGACTTCAGGCTGAAGGCGCAAGGAACATAAGGAGTCAGCAGGCCGTTGAGTCGCTTCGCCAATCTGTACGTGGGTGTGGGTATCTGGCTAATGATTGGCCGAAGTGGGTTTCCAGGCTTGTGCGTCTTGACATTTCCATACGCATATCCAGGTTTATATTCCCCAATGATCTTTGGCAGGTGGAGTCCGGATTTCTTGGCGTTCACAGTTTCGATCAGTTTGTTGACCTTTGCTTTTATACTGCCATATACTGCAGGTATGTTGACGACATTTTTACACAGGTACCTGATGTCAGACATCTGCAGGAGCTGAAGGAGGCATTTGAGCAGAGTTCCGTGCTGCGTTTCACTTATGAGACGGAAAAGGATGGGAAGCTGCCTTTTCTAGATGTAACAGTCATGGAAAAGGGCGGAGGTTTCCACACTGCAGTCTACACAAAGGAAACAAACATAGGAATGTGCCTAAATGCCAACAGCGACTGCCCTGACAGGTACAAGAGGAGTGTTGTTAACGCATACGTCGACCGTGCTCTCAGCCACAGCTCAGAATGGAAGCAAGTCGACGAAGAACTCTGTAGGGTAAGGCAGGTTCTAGTCAATAACGGCTTCTCCAATGGTTTCATCGAAGACATCATAAGAAGGAAAGTGAAAAGCCATGCAACCTCCGAAGAGACAACTAACACAACACCTATACCCCCTATTAGACTATTTTACAGGAACTTCTTTTCCACAGCTCATAAAACAGAGGAAAGGGTCCTGAAAGATATTGTTAATAGAAACGTTATCCCTACAGACAAAAATCAGAGGATACAACTGACGATTTACTATAAAACCAGAAAAACGGCCAGCCTACTCATGAGAAACTCTCCAGACACGAAACAGAACGCTTTAAAAGAGACTAACGTCGTCTATGCCTTCAAATGCCCACTTGGGGACTGTAAGCTCCAAAAAACCCAGTATATAGGCAAGACAACAACATCTCTTTCTAGGCGTTTAACGATGCATAAACAACAGGGCTCCATTAAGGAACATATAATCTCTTCCCATAACCAAACCATCGCCAGAGAAATCCTAGTAAACAACACAGAAATCATCGATAGATACAGCGATAGCAGGCGGCTCGACGTTTGCGAGGCACTACACATCAAGAAGTCAACACCAGCAATCAACAGCCAATTATTGCACGACTATATTCTACCCACCTCAAGATTCCGCTCCAATATAAAAGCATCAAGAAATATGGACCAATAGGCTTTCTACAAACACTTCTATTCAATATCCATTGTTTCGTGTTCTGTCTTGTGTTGATACTTTTAATACCCTATTAATATCCTCTAATGCCACATCATCCTTCCCACCTTACTCAAATGTAATGCCACATCACCCTTCCCACCTCACTCAAATGTAGATATAAAATCAGGGAAACGCAAGTTCTAATCAGTTGTGTATTTGTGAAGTCTTTGAAAATGTAATAAGTTTTACGAAACGCGCCCGTGTCGCGTCAGACTAGAAATAAAAATGAATTTTGGAGAAGTGATTTTTGATTTACCTCCAACAGTGAAGCATAATGTACGAAAGATTGAGAAAATTCGTGTTAGAATTATTAATCTTACTTTTTCGGTCATATTTAATAAAATATGTCTACAGGAAAGACTGCTACCAAAATAAACTAATATATATATATATATATATATATATATATATATATTATTAAATATGACCGAAAAAGTAAGATTAATAATTTTAACACGAATTTTCTCAATCTTTCGTACATTATGCTTCACTGTTGGAGGTAAATCAAAAATCACTTCTCCAAAATTCATTTTTATTTCTAGTCTGACGCGACACGGGCGCGTTTCGTAAAACTTATTACATTTTCAAAGACTTCACAAATACACAACTGATTAGAACTTGCGTTTCCCTGATTTTATATCTACATTTGAGTGAGGTGGGAAGGGTGATGTGGCATTACATTTGAGTGAGGTGGGAAGGATGATGTGGCATTAACACAAGACAGAACACTAGAGGATATTAATAGGGTATTAAAAGTATCAACACAAGACAGAACAGAAACAATGGGTATTGAATAGAAGTGTTTGTAGAAAGCCTATTGGTCCATATTTCTTGATGCTTCTATATTGGAGCGGAGTCTTGAGGTGGGTAGAATATAGTTGTGCAATAATTGGCTGTTGATTGCTGGTGTTGACTTCTTGATGTGTAGTGCCTCGCAAACGTCAAGCCGCCTGCTATCGCTGTATCTATCGATGATTTCTGTGTTGTTTACTAGGATTTCTCTGGCGATGGTTTGGTTATGGGAAGAGATTATATGTTCCTTAATGGAGCCCTGTTGTTTATGCATCGTTAAACGCCTAGAAAGAGATGTTGTTGTCTTGCCTATATACTGGGTTTTTTGGAGCTTACAGTCCCCAAGTGGGCATTTGAAGGCATAGACGACGTTAGTCTCTTTTAAAGCGTTCTGTTTTGTGTCTGGAGAGTTTCTCATGAGTAGGCTGGCCGTTTTTCTGGTTTTATAGTAAATGGTTTTATTTTTTCTGGTTTTATAAATATTTACTATAAAACCAGAAAAACGGCCAGCCTACTCATGAGAAACTCTCCAGACACGAAACAGAACGCTTTAAAAGAGACTAACGTCGTCTATGCCTTCAAATGCCCACTTGGGGACTGTAAGCTCCAAAAAACCCAGTATATAGGCAAGACAACAACATCTCTTTCTAGGCGTTTAACGATGCATAAACAACAGGGCTCTATTAAGGAACATATAATCTCTTCCCATAACCAAACCATCGCCAGAGAAATCCTAGTAAACAACACAGAAATCATCGATAGATACAGCGATAGCAGGCGGCTTGACGTTTGCGAGGCACTACACATCAAGAAGTCAACACCAGCAATCAACAGCCAATTATTGCACAACTATATTCTACCCACCTCAAGACTCCGCTCCAATATAGAAGCATCAAGAAATATGGACCAATAGGCTTTCTACAAACACTTCTATTCAATACCCATTGTTTCTGTTCTGTCTTGTGTTAATACTTTTAATACCCTATTAATATCCTCTAGTGTTCTGTCTTGTGTTAATGCCACATCATCCTTCCCACCTCACTCAAATGTAATGCCACATCACCCTTCCCACCTCACTCAAATGTAGATATAAAATCAGGGAAACGCAAGTTCTAATCAGTTGTGTATTTGTGAAGTCTTTGAAAATGTAATAAGTTTTACGAAACGCGCCCGTGTCGCGTCAGACTAGAAATAAAAATGAATTTTGGAGAAGTGATTTTTGATTTACCTCCAACAGTGAAGCATAATGTACGAAAGATTGAGAAAATTCGTGTTAAAATTATTAATCTTACTTTTTCGGTCATATTTAATAATATATGTCTACAGGAAAGACTGCTACCAAAATATACTAATATATATATATATATATATATATATATATATGTATGTATATATATATATATATATATATATATATATATATATATATGTCGTACCTAATAGCCAGAACGCACTTCTCAGCCTACTATTCAAGGCCCGATTTGCCTAATAAGCCAAGTTTTCATGAATTAATGTTTTTTCGTCTACCTAACCTACCTAACCTAACCTAACCTAGCTTTTTTTGGCTACCTAACCTAACCTTACCTATAAATATAGGTTAGGTTAGGTTAGGTAGGGTTGGTTAGGTTCGGTCATATATCTACGTTAATTTTAACTCCAATAAAAAAAAATTGACCTCATACATAGAGAAAAGGTTTGCTTTATCATTTCATAAGAAAAAAATTATAGTAAATATATTAATTCAGGAAAACTTGGCTTATTAGGCAAATCGGGCCTTGAATAGTAGGCTGAGAAGTGAGTTCTGGCTACTAGGTACGACATATATATATATATATATATGTATGTATATATATATATATATATATATATATATATATATATATATATATATATATATATATATATATATATATATATATATATATATATATATATATATGTCGTACCTAGTAGCCAGAACGCACTTCTCAGCCTACTATGCAAGGCCCAATTTGCCTAATAAGCCTAGTTTTCATGAATTAATTGTTTTTCGACTACCTAACCTACCTAACCTAACCTAACCTAACTTTTTCGGCTACCTAACCTAACCTAACCTATAGAGATAGGTTAGGTTAGGTTAGGTAGTGTTGGTTAGGTTCGGTCATATTTCTACGTTAATTTTAACTCAAATAAAAAAAAATGACCTCATACATAATGAAATGGGTAGCTTTATCATTTCATAAGAAAAATACTAGAGAAAATATATTAATTCAGGAAAACTTGGCTTATTAGGCAAATCGGGCTTTGCATAGTAGGCCGAGAAGTGCATTCTGGCTACTAGGTACGACATACATATATATTTATATATATATATATATATAAATATATATGACGTTTATATATATTTATATATATATATATTATATATATATATATATATATATATATATATATATATATATATATATATATATATTTATATATATATATATATATATATATATATATATACATATATATATTGGTGTATACTGGCAGCAGGTTTTCTTTCAAACATGTTTCATTGAATATGACCGCATATTCTGTATTTATTATTTTCTGGTTTCTGGTTTCTATCCCTCTAACTATTTTCTTAGCATCAGGGCTCAGTTGAAATAGGAGTTCTCCAAAACTCATTTTCGTACTTTTAAGGTAAAGAAAATAAGTGATTTACTATAGAGTGTATTACACTTATTTTTACAATTTGCACAACTTTTCGAACCTCCATGGTTCATTCTCAAGTGAACAGATCTTACAATGCTGGTTGATTTTATACCCGCACTGGGTCAGGTGATAATAGAATAAAGGTGAAAACATGGGGGGGGGGATACATAAGGGATAAATGTGAGGTGAAACAGAGGTAACTGCAGAAGGCTTATTGGCCCATACGAGGCAGCTCTTATCTAAACACAAAGATTAATCCAGTGTAATTGGCCTGTTATGTTGGACATTGTCTTCTTTGTTGGCATCGTTATGTTCTGGTCTTGTCCTTACTCTCATGGTGGGTAGAGTAAATAGTTCTGTGATTTGGGTGTTCATGGTTGTTGTTCTATTCTTATGTGAATTGCCTCAAGAATTTGTAATCTTCTTGCATCTTGGGTTTTGTCTATTATTTAGGTATTCTTGTTCAACATTTGTCTTGTTAGAGTGATGTCATGGGCTTGTCTCATGTGATTCCTAGGGGCACTGGATTGAAGATGGCATGTCAAACGCCTCATCAGCTTGGTCGACGTCATACCTATGTACTTAGATTGAAGGTTACATCCTTCGTGGGGGCAAGTGTACATGTATACAACGATTGACTGCTGTAGAGGGTTCTCCGTCGACTTCGGGCTGTTTTTGATAAGGAGTTCGGAAGTCCTCTTGGTTTTGTAGAATATTATCTGGTTTATGTTTTGGTTAGGAGTAGTGCTTTTTACTCCTTTACGGATTATTTCTTTCATTATTCTTTCCTCTTTTATATGTTCACTGTGCATGGTTGATTTGTAATATAATTTTATTGGAGGTGTTGTGGTTTCTGTTCTAGGTTCTGGATTATACCAACGGTTCAAGTGTCTTCTTATAGCAACGTTTATTTCTGCGTTGCTATATCCGTTGTTCACCAATACCTGAGTTACTCTTTCAAACTCTCTACTCACGTTGCTCCAATCAGAGCAGTGGGTAAGCGCTCGACGAATATAAGCATTGAGAACACTGGCTTTGAATCTTTGGGGGCACTCACTTCTACCGTTCAGGCATAATCCTATGTTGGTGTGCTTGGTATATACGTTGGTGCTTAAAGAGGTTCCTGTTTTTGTTATTAGTACATCCAAGAATGGCAGACTGTTATTTTCACTGTTTTCATGTGTAAATCGGAGTACTGACTCTCTCTAGATGTCTTTTTAGGTGAATTAGTTCATATGAGTCTTTCACTATTACGAATATGTCATCTACATAACGGCAATATACAGTTGGTTTTTGTCTGCTACTGAAGACCCTGTCTTCGATGGTTCCCATATAAAAATTAGCAAATAAAACTCCTAAAGGGGAGCCCATTGCTACTCCGTCTATTTGTAAATGCATGTCTCCTTGTGGACTGATGAAAGGGGCTTCCTTTGTACATGCTTCGAGAAGACTCTTCAAGTGTGGCTCAGGTATGTCTAATTTGGGGGTGCTCTCGTCTCTGTATACTCTGTCCAGTATCATTCCTATGGTTGTGTCGACTGGGACGTTGGTAAACAGGGATTCAACGTCCAGGGAAGCGATGATACCATCGGGCTGGGTAGATTTGATCAATTCTAGGAAATCTGCTGATGATTGTAGACTAAACTTACTTGGAATATATGGAGTTAGGAGTTCATTAAGTTTCTTTGCCAGGTGATAAGTTGGGGTTGGTATTTGGCTGATTATAGGGCGTAGTGGGTTACCTGGTTTATGCGTCTTAACATTGCCGTAGGCATATCCTAAGCCATAGTCGTCTTGAAGTTTATTGAAATGCACACTACCTTTCTTTGCGTTGATTGCTGTAATTGTTTTGTTTACTTTCCCTTAAGGTCTTCTACGGGGTTCCTCGTGATTCGTTGAAATTTGGAGTCGTCACAAAGGATGTCGCTAATTTTGTTCATGTATTCATGGGTAGGAATCAATACATATGCTGCTGTCTTGACGGCTTTTCTTATTGTTACGTCTTTCAGATTTTTTAGTTGTTTCGCTGCTTCTTTGAGTCGTGGGGTTAAGATTGTAGATGAATATGTTCCTCGTTTTTTCCCTGCTTCTGCAAGTAGTTCAGCTTGAAGTGTGTCAGTGGTGATGATTTTTTTGTTGTCTTCCAGCTTATGGATATCGTCCAGAAGCATTTCGATTTCCAGGCGTTTTTGATGCATCTTTGGTTTAGATAAGAATTGACAATTTAGACCAAGATTTAAGAGGTCTCGTTGGTTATGGGTAAGATCATAAGAAGTCAGGTTAATGTAGCCATCTTTAGGACGAGGGATCTTTAACTGTCCACCGTTTAGGGCTGTTAACTTACGGAGTGTCTTTGTTTCTACAAGAGTTTTATGTTGTTGTTTCAGGTTAAATAGTTCACTGTTGATGGTTTGCTTGAGTTGGATAGGGATGTCGTACTGGGTCCATTTGTTTAACCGATGCTCACCCTGCTCTGTAAGGGTTTGGAGGGCTTCCTTCTTCTTGTTTAGTTGATGCCGAATGAGCTCTTGCCTATACCTATAGGTAAACTCTGTATTGCGGACTGCTGGGTCATGTGGGTTTATATTGGTGTACACTGGCAGCAGGTTTTCTTTCAAACATGTTTCATTGAATATGACCGCATATTCTGTATTTATTATTTTCTGGTTTAGGGCTTCTATCCCTCTAACTATTTTCTTAGCATCAGGGCTTAGTTAAAATAGGAGTTCTCCAAAACTCATTTTCGTACTTTTAAGGTAAAGAAAAGAAGTGATTTACTGTAGAGTGTATTACAATTATTTATACAATTTGCACAACGTTTCGAACCTCCATGGTTCATTCTCAAGTGAACAGATCTTACAATGCTGGTTGATTTTATACCCGCACTGGGTCAGGTGATAATACAATAAAGGTGAAAACATGGGGGGGGGATACATAAGGGATAAATGTGGTGTGAAACATAGAGGTAACTGCAGAAGGCTTATTGGCCCATACGAGGCAGCTCCTATCTAAACACAAAGATTAATCCAGAGTAATTGGCCTGTTATGTTGGACATTGTCTTCTGTGTTGGCATCGTTATGTTCTGGTCTTGTCCTTACTCTCATGGTGGGTAGAGTAAATAGTTCCGTGATTTGGGTGTTCATGGTAGGTTGTTCTATTCTTACGTGAATTGCCTCAAGAATTTGTAATCTTCTTGCATCTTGGGTTTTGTCTATTATGCAGGTATTCTTGTTCAACATTTCTCTTGTTAGAGTGATGTCATGGGCTTGTCTCATGTGATTCCTAGGGGCACCGGATTGAAGATGGCATGTCAAACGCCTCATCAGCTTGGTCGACGTCATACCTATGTACTTAGATTGAAGGTTACATCCTTCGTGGGGGCAAGTGTACATGTATACAACGCTTGACTGCTGTAGAGGGTTCTCCGTCGGCTTCGGGCTGTTTTTGATAAGGAGTTCGGAAGTCTTCTTGGTTTTGTAGAATATTATCAGGTTTATGTTTTGGTTAGGAGTAGTGCTTTTTACTCCTTTACGGATTATTTCTTTCATTATTCTTTCCTCTTTTCACTGTGCATGGTTGATTTGTAATATAATTTTATTGGAGGTGTTGTGGTTTCTGTTCTAGGTTCTGGATTATACCAACGGTTCAAGTGTCTTCTTATAGCAGCGTTTATTTCCGCGTTGCAATATCCGTTGTTCACCAATACCTGAGTTACTCTTTCAAACTCTCTACTCACGTTGCTCCATTCAGAGCAGTGGGTAAGCGCTCGACGAATATAAGCATTGAGAACACTGGCTTTGTATCTTTGGGGGCACTCACTCCAACCGTTCAGGCATAATCCTATGTTGGTGGGCTTGGTATATACGTTGGTGCTTAAAGAGGTTCCTGTTTTTGTTATTAGTACATTCAAGAATGGCAGACTGTTATTTTCACTATTTTCATGTTTAAATCGGAATACTGACTCTCTCTCTAGATGTCTTTTTAGGTGAATTAGTTCATATGAGTCTTTCACTATTACGAATATGTCATCTACATAACGGCAATATACAGTTGGTTTTTGTCTGCTACTGAAGACCCTGTCTTCGATGGTTCCCATATAAAAATTAGCAAATAAAACTCCTAAGGGGGAGCCCATTGCTACTCCGTCTATTTGTAAATACATGTCTCCTTGTGGACTGATGAAAGGGGCTTCCTTTGTACATGCTTCGAGAAGACTCTTCAAGTGTGGCTCAGGTATGTCTAATTTGGGGGTGTTCTCGTCTCTGTATACTCTGTCCAGTATCATTCCTATGGTTGTGTCGACTGGGACGTTGGTAAATTGGGATTCAACGTCCAGGGATGCGATGATTCCATCGGGCTGGGTAGATTTGATCAATTCTAGGAAATCTGCTGATGATTGTAGACTAAACTTACTTGGAGTGTATGGAGTTAGGAGTTCATTGAGTTTCTTTGCCAGGTGATAAGTTGGGGTTGGTATTTGGTTGATTATAGGGCGTAGTGGGTTACCTGGTTTATGCTCTATGTTTCACGTCACATTTATCCCTTATGTATCCCCCCATGTTTTCACCTTTATTGTATTATCACCTGACCCAGTGCGGGTATAAAATCAACCAGCATTGTAAGATCTGTTCACTTGAGAATGAACCATGGAGGTTCGAAACGTTGTGCAAATTGTACAAATAAGTGTAATACTCTCTACAGTAAATCACTTCTTTTCTTTACCTTAAAAGTACGAAAATGAGTTTTGGAGAACTCCTATTTCAACTAAGCCCTGATGCAAAGAAAATAGTTAGAGGGGATAGAAGCCCTAATCCAGAAAATAATTAATACAGAATATGCGGTCATATTCAATGAAACATATATATATATATATATTATATATATATATATATATATTACATATATATATATATATATATATTTATATATATATATGTCGTACCTAATAGCCAGAACGCACTTCTCAGCCTACTATTCAAGGCCCGATTTGCCTAATAAGCCAAGTTTTCATGAATTAATGTTTTTTCGTCTACCTAACCTACCTAACCTAACCTAACCTAGCTTTTTTTGGCTACCTAACCTAACCTTACCTATAAATATAGGTTAGGTTAGGTTAGGTAGGGTTGGTTAGGTTCGGTCATATATCTACGTTAATTTTAACTCCAATAAAAAAAAATTGACCTCATACATAGAGAAAAGGGTTGCTTTATCATTTCATAAGAAAAAAATTATAGTAAATATATTAATTCAGGAAAACTTGGCTTATTAGGCAAATCGGGCCTTGAATAGTAGGCTGAGAAGTGAGTTCTGGCTACTAGGTACGACATATATATATATATATATATATATATATATATATATATATATATATGTCGTACCTAGTAGCCAGAACGCACTTCTCTGCCTACTATGCAAGGCCCGATTTTCCTAATAAGCCAAGTTTTCCCTAATTAATATATTTTCTCTATTGTTTTTCTTATGAAATGATAAAGCTACTCATTTCATTATGTATGAGGTCAATTTTTTTTATTGGAGTCAAAATTAACATAGATATATGGCCGAACCTAACCAACCCTACCTAACCTAACGTAACCTATCTTTATAGGTTAGGTTAGGTTAGGTAGCCGAAAAAGTTAGGTTAGGTTAGGTAGGTTAGCTCGTCGAAAAACAATTAGTTCATGAAAACTTGGCTTATTAGGCAAATCGGGCCTTGCATAGTAGGCTGAAAAGTGCGTTCTGGCTACTAGGTACGACATTATATATATATATATATATATATATATATATATATATATATATATATATATATATATATATATATATATATATATATATATATATATATATATTGTGACGGTAAAGTGCTGGAGTGTTGATGTTCGGCAGTCCTCCAATGGCAGGTGGCAATGCCTTGTCACATTTACAGAAAAAAAAGAGACTGTTTGCCTGTTTGTCTGTGATAAGGTAATGGGAAGACACACAAAACACAAAGTATAAACAATGAAATTTTAATTACTTTAGAAAACAAGATATGAACAAAGACAATCCCTTGGCTTACGTAAAATTCAAAACAAGTCAACAAACAAAACAACATGAATAATTAATAAATGTAAAATTTACTCTAAAATAAAATGAAGTGCAAGTCAATAATGTTAATATAATCAGGTGCTGAGAATACTGGCTAAAGCTGCCACCTCCCTTAGTACACGACAGCCAGGGCTTTGTCTACCAGAGAGAGATTTCAACTCCTAAGAGCACAGAGATATTTTGAGGAGTACGGCGTGTGCTGGCCCAGACGTCGACTCAGGTAGGGGGGCGTGAGTGGAGGTGCAGGTGCGGTCGGCGACACACCAGCCAATCAGGAGCAGGCAGGCGGAGAATTGGTAGTTTGCTCGTTGACGGGCGGAGGAGCCAGCGTGTCTGGTGGTGCAAGGTACGCTTTGCTTCCTGGGCAAAACGTTTGGCGATACTGGTGTACCTATCTTCAATATAGTATCTTGTACTTGTAACATGACGTGAATGATATAGGGAAGAGCAGGTTCAATCTCTCTTGAAAGAGATTATCGTCACAACTCTCCCCTGAAGCCTGCGGTTCCGGAAGAAGTTACGTCTTCATGTGGTAGAGTGATAGGTGGAGCTGCCTCTATTTCATAGACTCTGGAGAACGCGTCGGCTATGATGTTGTCAGACCCCTTGATGTAGAAGATCTCCAGGTTGAAATCTTGCAGATATAAAGCCCATCGTAGAAGACGTTGGTTATTGAATTGGGCTTGATGTAAGAAGCGGAGAGGATTGTGGTCTGAGTAGATGGTGGTAGACCTAGCACCTTGTAGGTATGGAGCAAAGTGCTGTAGATTCAGGACGATGGAGAGTAGCTCCTTCTCGATAGTGCTGTAGTTCTTCTGGTGGGGTTTCAACTTGTAGCTGTAGTAGCTAACAGGTAGAACCTCCTCGCCTCGTTGCTGCATCAGGACACTCCCGATGCCGGTACCACTGACGTCGACATGGAGGATGAAAGGCTTGGTGATATCTGGCGAGGCGAGAATAGGATTAGAACAGAGCAGGAATTTGAGTTGTTCGAAAGCAACGGTTTGCTGAATGGTCCAATTATACCGTTGCTTGGGACTGGTTAAAGTGATTAATGGGGTTGCTACCGTACTAAAATTCTTCACAAACCTACGGTAGTAGGAGGCAAGACCAAGGAAGCGCAGGAGCTGCTTCCTGGTGGTAGGCTGTGGATAATGCTTGATGGCTTGAGTGTGTATGTTTAACGGAGCTAGGCTGCCACTCCAAATTACATGACCCAGATAACGCACTTTACCTTTGGCAAATGTGGACTTGGCCAGGTTGATGGTGAGGCCGGCTGTCAGGAGCTTGGCGAACAATCGTTGCAGCTGGAGCAGATGTTCGCTCCAGGTGTTGGATGCTACAACGATATCATCCAAATAGGCAAAGGTATTATCCAAGCCCTGGATGACATGGTTGACAGCTCTCTGAAAGGTGGCCGGGGCATTACATAGTCCAAAGGGAAGGCGTTCATATCTGAAAAGTCCAAAGGGAGTGATAAAGGCAGATATATCTTTGGCTCGCTCTGTTAAACACACTTGGTAATACACCTTGAGCAAGTCCACTTGGGACAAGTACCGGGCATTACCAATGGCGTCAAGGATGTCATCTATCCTTGGCAAGGGGTATCCATCCTTGACAGTCACATTATTTAATTTCCGATAGTCTGTGCACAATCTAACCTTACCTTGGGGTTTTGGCACCAAGATACAGGGTGAGGCCCAGGGGGACTCACAAGGTGTGGCCAGTCCATGATCCAGGAGGTACTGCACCTCAGCACGCATGACTTCCTTCTTGCTAGGGCTGATTCGGTAGAAGGGTTGACGAATCGGCCGGGTGTCAGGGAGCAGTTGGATGTCGTGCTGAGTTACATTACACTCTTGTGGATCATCTCGGAACAACTCCTGATGTTCCTGGAAGATTTTGATGAGAGGTGCACTATTATTGTCCTGAAAATAGTTATGAAAATCAGTTAGGATTTCCGAATTGGAAAGCGCTGACTCAGTGTCAGTGCTTTCGGGAGGAGAAGCAGGGAAGGTCTCACTGTGGATGTATGGCACTTTAAAGGAAGAATATGTTATCAATACAGTGGGAGGAGTACCATTATATAGCTTCAGGAGCTTGACGTGGCACAACTGGGTCTTCCGCCGCCTATCTGGAGTCTCTAGAACGTAGTTGTGGTTGTTTCCGCACTCCTTGATGCGGTAGGGTCCTGAAAACCTGTTTTGCAAGGGAGAACCTGGGATAGGGAAATAGGCCAGCACGAAGTCTCCCGGTTTAAATTTCCTTACTGTGCTGTTCTGGTCGTAATGAGTCTTCATCCTCTCCTGTGCTTTCAATAGATTATCCTTAGCAAAGTTATGCACCCTCTCTAGAATGTGTTGTAGGTTTTGAAGAAACTGGGGCACATTCTGATGCTCACTGAAGGTGGCATCACGTAGAGTCTTTAAGAGCTTTGAGAGGAGTACGGCACTTACGTCCGTAGAGCATCTCATAAGGAGATACTCCTAGAGACTCATTGGGAAGAATTCTAAATATACACATTATTAAATCTATTTGCTTATGCCAATCCTTAGAGGTTTCATTGCAAAACTTCTTCAGGAGTGCTTTAATAGTCTGATGGCTACGCTCAAGAGAACCCTGTGAAGCAGGATGATAGGGGCTGGATAATACCTGTGTGATGTTGAACTCTTCCAGTGTCCTCTTGAAGAGATCACTGGTGAAGTTGGTGCCACAGTCGCTCTGAACCTCCCTTGGAAATCCATACTGGGTGACGATCTTCAATAAGTGTTTTACAACCGTAGCAGCCGTAATGTTCTTTACCGGAACTGCTATGGGGAATCTGGTGGTAGGACACAGGATGGTTAAGATATAGGCGTTACCTGAACTGGTTCGAGGTAAAGGACCAACACAGTATATAATAAGTCTGTGGAAAGGTTCCGCAGGCACCTGTATGGGAGTCAGCGGTGCTCTGGGGATAGAGATGTTCGGTTTACCTGGCGTCTGACATGTATGACACTGTTTGACGTACTGTTTGACGCTATTTACCATACCTGGCCAGTAGTAGTCTTGACGTATTCCGTGGTAGGTCTTGTTAAATCCATAGTGCGAGAGTGCTCCGTGGGCCAGGTGTAGAATAGTGGTGCCGCAGGCTGGCAGGAATCACTAGGACGTTGGGTGATCGCTTGTTTGCCCTGCTGGTGGTGGTTTGCCACTGACGGGGTGACGTTTACTTCGCCATGGGGACGTTTCGCCCTCCATTGCAGAGGACGCTGTCAGCTGGTCTGGCGTTTACGGTGCCGGTGGATCATCCATTGGTTGGTGTCGCCCTAGTGGACGTGCTGCATGTGCAGCTGTCTGACCTGGTGGGCATCCAGTCCAGCTGCTTCAGGGCCACCGTGCTGTGGTCAAGTTCCGCCTCCAGGCTGCCTTTCAGGCGTTTCTCGAGCGGTGTGAGGGGCGTGTTTACCCTCTCCCTGATACTGCTGGCTCCGTTAAGGTCGTGAATCTTAGTGTCACCTTGACGTCTGTGACGGTGCATGGTGCCCCCTTCGAATTTCAGGACGACTTTTTAACCTCCTGTTTCGAACGGTTTGGGACAGTGTTGAGTGTTCGTTGGAATAAGGTCGTTGCCGGGCAATGTGTTGGTATGCTTGACGGCTCCCGCACCTTGACGATGTCGCTGAAGTGTAGTGTACCGTCGTCGATGTCCGTGTTGGGATACACGCTCCGCTGCCAGTACCGGGGTCAACCGCGCACCTATTATCGGTGTGGTCATGAGGGTCATCTGGCTGCTGCGTGCGACGTGGGAGCGACTGGTCGTGTGCATGTTCTTCGTGCGGAGGATTTTCCGCCCCTGTTGCGTTCGGGCGGTGTGGGTGCTGTGCCTGAGGCGCCTGACTGCCTGTCTGCTGCTCCGCCTGTTGAGGAGAGCTCTCCGGCCTGTGCGACACGTCTAGTGCCAGCTGTGGCCCCTGGGGTTGTTCAGCCGGTGTGTGAGGGTGTTGGGCTGTCGCCTGAGCTGTGTGTAGTGAACGGTGTCCCGGTGGAGGTTCATGTTCCGCCCCCGCCTGTGGATGTGTTACCGGCTCCCGGGGACGCGGGTTCTGCCGTTTTGGAGGGGGTGCTTCGGCGTGGTGAGGTGCCTGCCGTGCCTGCGTGTGTTGCCTCCTGTAGTTCTGCTCTTCCCATTCCTTTGCAGAAGCGTGCGCGTCGGTGTTCTGAGGCTGTTTCCGTGGATGATGTTGACAGTGTGGGTGATGTGGCCTCTGTGGACTCTTCGGACGGTGCGGGTGTGGCCTGTGTGGATATGACGGTGGAGGCTGTGCCTGCGGCGGGGCCTGCTGGGCGTTGTGTGGTGCGGCCTGTCTCGAAGCGTTCGCGGCGGGCTCGGAGTGTCTCCCCCCTTCGTGGTGTGCCTTGGGAGGAGGTGGGGGAGTATGGTGCTCAGCTGGCGTACCCCGCCGAGGATGATGGTGCTGTGAGGGGCTCCGACGTTGCTCCCTGTGCCCCCCCTCCTGCGTCTCCTGCTGTTGGGTCCCCGCAGTGGGGGGTTGTCCCTGATGGTCGGGACCTCGTCGTGAAGTTGCGGAAAGATGTGTGCCAGGGAGCCTCGGCTCCTGTGCCCTGTGGTGGGGTCGCTGCCGCGCCTGCAGTTCCCCCTCCTTCCTTGCCCCGGTCTGGAGGTTGCCTAGTCCCGTCTGCTGGGGTCGTGCCCTGTGAGGGTCCGGAGTTGGGCCCTTATCGGGATGCCCGGGTGCTTCCGATCCCGTGGTGCTCGTCAACCATCTGGGTGTCGTCAAAGAAGGAGTTTGTTTATAGGGTGCCGGATAGGATGTCTCAGCCGAGGGTACAGCCTGATGGCCGGCTGCCCGCCGACCTGTGGGTGGTTTGGTACGTACCGCTTGCGCTTTCCGTACCGTAAGTTTCCGGAGAAATATTAGTTCCCGTCTTGCGCGCACCGCTACGCCGTGCCTGGATCAGCTGCCACCGTGACCATGACGCCCCGCCCCCCGGTGCGGGGAGTCTCCCTCTGACGTTCGCCTCTGTTTTCGTCGCCACTCTTCTCTCTACGGCCCATCACGTCTACCGCTTTTGACTTTCTTCTCCTCTATACCATCAACGCGTCTCCTTACATCTGTCCTGGTGCAGTCATCGGGAGGGTTACCCCTTCATGCAAACTGCATCTATTCTCAAGAAGAAGAAGGAATCACTAGTTGTTCGACGTTGGCCCAATCGTCCTCCTTCAGTTTACTGGGTCTGTATCTGCGGTAGAGCAACTCGTTCTCTAGAAAGAACCCAGGAATACTGTCAGGTTGAGTCTCAGCCTGGAAGAATAATGGTGTCAAGGTAAGATCTTCCCTCTGTAACTTACGGAACTCCAACGTGGTCAGATTCGGGGGTAGTTTCTGAGGGTCTTGAGGGACAGCGGTAGCAGTAGAGTCAGCTGGCTGTGGTCGTGCAGCTTGTGCACGGGTGGTCACCAAAACCAGAGGAGAAACTTCATCACTCTCTTGAACCTTTGCTGGAACATACTCAAAGATGGGATTATCCATTACAGAGGTACACACCTGGGGTTTGTCCATGACGATCAGGTTGGTCGGTTGCAGATCTTCTGCCAAGTCGTTGCCCAGGAGAAGTTGCACTCCAGGCATGGGAAAAGGCTTTTCCTTGATGGCGACTTGAACTTCACCGGTCACGAAGGGACAATCCAGGTGGACTCTGGCAAGAGGATAAGGAGTGGTAGCAGTGAGATCAGTGATGAAGACGGTTTCCCCGGTGTAGGCGATATTGGGCACAGCTGATTTCAAAATAATTGATTGAAGAGCCGCTGTGTCCCTCAAGATCTTCAGTTTGAAACGTCCCTCCGGATCTGAACTGTTGGTAGAGACAGTTCCAGGATACAGGTGTTTTCTGAAGAGAGAAAGATCATTAACATGTTCACCAACATTCATCACAGGCTTATCGGACTTAGGAGGAGTCTGTTTGGGTTTAGTGGATTCAGTATTACCTTTGTATTGAGACTTACCACATTTATCTATGGTAT
The DNA here is from genome assembly GCF_040958095.1 of Procambarus clarkii. Classification (NCBI taxonomy): domain Eukaryota; kingdom Metazoa; phylum Arthropoda; class Malacostraca; order Decapoda; family Cambaridae; genus Procambarus; species Procambarus clarkii. Next base: position 9,840,338 of record NC_091229.1, read on the forward strand.
GTCCATAGAGTCTACAATACTTACAGTACAATTGCGAGCCAGCTTGATCGGTACTCACTTTCTCGTAACTGTACCAAGACTTCTTACTGGAAGATGGTTCTGGTGTCAGCCGGTGGATGAGGCTGTAAGTGTCAGCCGACTTAGCACACTTTAGGTAGTCGGTCTCTTCTTTATCTGCTAAATATAAACGGACAGGAGGAGGCACACGCCTCAAGAATTCTTCAACTAGCATGAGGTTGACGAGTTCTGCAAAGGTAGAGACATGTGCTGCTTCCTGCCATTTCATAAAATATCTCCTTTTGGTATTAGCAAATTCTAGAAAGGTAGTGGTACTTGCCTTTAGGTGGTCACGGAATTTTCTTCGGTAGCTTTCGGTGGAGAGAAGATAGGTGTCCAACACTGCTTGTTTCAGAGTCTGGTAGTCATTCTCAGACGCCAAAGTACTGAGTGTAACTGCAGCTCTACCTGTGAGATGTACTCTGAGAAGGGTAGCCCATTGGTCGGCAGGCCAACTAAGTTGATTAGCAAGGGTCTCAAAGGTGGTGAAAAATACGTCGACATCTGTCTCTACAAATGGTGGCATTAACTTACTTGCATGTGACATATTGAAACTTACTGGAAGACTGGCGGCAGCTTGCTGGCGTTGAGTGAGGTGTGTAGTTTCCAACGCGAATTCTTGTTGACGACATTCCATAGCCAGAGCTGTTTGTTGTTTGTCATGCTCGCGTTGCATCTCCAGGTGGCGTTGTTTTGCTTCAAGCTGTACTCTCTCACGTTCACGGAGAATTGCAAGCTCACGTTCCTTGAGGGCGATTTCACGTTCCTGTTCATCTTTCCTCATTGCAGCTTCTCGTTCTTTTATTTGTAAAGCTTCTTTTTGTTGTTCTCGCTCGATCTTGGCCAGCTCTAGTTTGAGTTTCATCGTTGCCAAATCAGGTTTATCTGCAATAGAGTAAGTTTCGTGAGTTTCAGAGTCAATCTTACCTTCCTCTAAGAGATGATCCAGTAACAGGTTATGCAGTTCATTTTTGTTGGCTCCATGGGGAACTTCTAGTTGATACTCATGTGCAAGAGTTTGTAATTCAGTCCTCTTGGCACGACTTAAGTTCCCTATTTCACCTGCTGGATCTGCACGGAAAGCTTGGAGACGAAACATGGTGAAATTAGCAAATAAATGCACAACGAATATACTGTTGTGATATGGTGAATGTCAGAAACAGGACAACGTGGCAACTGGTACCTATCCTGTGGAATCGTTAACAATTAATGTTAATTTCAAGATGGTAAATGATTAATAAATCAAGATCGCAGGAAATCTTGTACCCGGTACTCAATGTAAGAGGATAAGGGCAAGAAAATCCTACTAAGTAAGCGAAACTGAGTTTCTAAGACAAATGAAACATTTAATTGCCTCAAAAGTGAATTAGGTAGTCCAAGAATGTAGGCATACCTTGCCGAGTCTCTATAGGACATAAGCAAGTTTTTCCCACTGAAATGAAATATGATACTTACAGAATTAGCGAACTTTTGTGCTCTGAAAAAGAAGGCTAATTCCCTACCTAGGTAAATATCATCATCTCTGACCGACGTGTAGGGGTGCGAGGTGTCAACTGGTGACGAGAACTGCTGCTGAGGTCCCAATTCAGCAACTAAGGAACTATGGCTCTCTTTATCCTCCTACCGTCGGATTGCAGAAGATTAGGTGCTCTTGACCCGGGGACAGACCACAGTACCAGGGTACCAATATGATGATCTGCCGAAAATATGAGAAATATCCTAGGGACAAAAGATGGTAAACACGAGTAATAACACGGAGGGAGAGATGAACAATTAAGAGAATGACTGAGGCCTACAGCCAACACGTAATCCAAAGTTGTCTCACCTTCACCATATGCTACTCTTGGAATGCACAATACACACAGCACCATATGAAAATAAAATTGAATATTGAAAATAGTGAAAAGCTACTGTACCAAAGCCAAGTACGCTTACCACAAATTTACGGTCTGGTACTAGTACCTGAGTGAAGCTCCTTGGACAGGCCCCCATGAAATGTGACGGTAAAGTGTTGGAGTGTTGATGTTCGGCAGTCCTCCAATGGCAGGTGGCAATGCCTTGTCACATTTACAGAAAAAAAAGAGACTGCTTGCCTGTTTGTCTGTGATAAGGTAATGGGAAGACACTCAAAACACAAAGTATAAACAATGAAATTTTAATTACTTTAGAAAACAAGATATGAACAAATACAATCCCTTGGCTTACGCAAAATTCAAAACAAGTCAATAAACAAAACAACATGAATAATTAATAAAATAAAAATTACTCTAAAATAAAATGAAGTGCAAGTCAATAATGTTAATATAATCAGGTGCTGAGAATACTGGCTAAAGCTGCCACCTCCCTTAGTACACGACAGATGGGGCTTTGTGTACCAGAGAGAGATGTCAACTCCTAAGAGTACAGAGATATTCTGAGGAGTACGGCGTGTGCTGGCCCAGACGTCGACTTAGGTAGGGGGGGCGTGAGTGCAGTTGCAGGTGCGGTCGGCGACACACCAGCCAATCAGGAGCAGGCAGGCGGAGAATGGGTAGTTTGCTCGTTGACGACGGGCGGAGGAGCCGGTGTGTCTGGTGGTGCAAGGTACGCTTTGCTTCCTGGGCAAAACGTTTGGCGATACTGGTGTACCTATCTTCAATATAGTATCTTGTACTTGTAACATGACGTGAATGATATAGGGAAGAGCAGGTTCAATCTCTCTTGAAAGAGATTATCGTCACAACTCTCCCCTGAAGCCTGCGGTTCCGGAAGAAGTTACGTCTTCATGTGGTAGAGTGATAGGTGGAGCTGCCTCTATTTCATAGACTCTGGAGAACGCGTCGGCTATGATGTTGTCAGACCCCTTGATGTAGAAGATCTCCAGGTTGAAATCTTGCAGATATAAAGCCCATCGTAGAAGACGTTGGTTATTGAATTGGGCTTGATGTAAGAAGCGGAGAGGATTGTGGTCTGAGTAGATGGTGGTAGACCTAGCACCTTGTAGGTATGGAGCAAAGTGCTGTAGATTCAGGACGATGGAGAGTAGCTCCTTCTCGATAGTGCTGTAGTTCTTCTGGTGGGGTTTCAACTTGTAGCTGTAGTAGCTAACAGGTAGAACCTCCTCGCCTCGTTGCTGCATCAGGACACTCCCGATGCCGGTACCACTGACGTCGACATGGAGGATGAAAGGCTTGGTGATATCTGGCGAGGCGAGAATAGGATTAGAACAGAGCAGGAATTTGAGTTGTTCGAAAGCAACGGTTTGCTGAATGGTCCAATTATACCGTTGCTTGGGACTGGTTAAAGTGATTAATGGGGTTGCTACCGTACTAAAATTCTTCACAAACCTACGGTAGTAGGAGGCAAGACCAAGGAAGCGCAGGAGCTGCTTCCTGGTGGTAGGCTGTGGATAATGCTTGATGGCTTGAGTGTGTATGTTTAACGGAGCTAGGCTGCCACTCCAAATTACATGACCCAGATAACGCACTTTACCTTTGGCAAATGTGGACTTGGCCAGGTTGATGGTGAGGCCGGCTGTCAGGAGCTTGGCGAACAATCGTTGCAGCTGGAGCAGATGTTCGCTCCAGGTGTTGGATGCTACAACGATATCATCCAAATAGGCAAAGGTATTATCCAAGCCCTGGATGACATGGTTGACAGCTCTCTGAAAGGTGGCCGGGGCATTACATAGTCCAAAGGGAAGGCGTTCATATCTGAAAAGTCCAAAGGGAGTGATAAAGGCAGATATATCTTTGGCTCGCTCTGTTAAACACACTTGGTAATACACCTTGAGCAAGTCCACTTGGGACAAGTACCGGGCATTACCAATGGCGTCAAGGATGTCATCTATCCTTGGCAAGGGGTATCCATCCTTGACAGTCACATTATTTAATTTCCGATAGTCTGTGCACAATCTAACCTTACCTTGGGGTTTTGGCACCAAGATACAGGGTGAGGCCCAGGGGGACTCACAAGGTGTGGCCAGTCCATGATCCAGGAGGTACTGCACCTCAGCACGCATGACTTCCTTCTTGCTAGGGCTGATTCGGTAGAAGGGTTGACGAATCGGCCGGGTGTCAGGGAGCAGTTGGATGTCGTGCTGAGTTACATTACACTCTTGTGGATCATCTCGGAACAACTCCTGATGTTCCTGGAAGATTTTGATGAGAGGTGCACTATTATTGTCCTGAAAATAGTTATGAAAATCAGTTAGGATTTCCTAATTGGAAAGCGCTGACTCAGTGTCAGTGCTTTCGGGAGGAGAAGCAGGGAAGGTCTCACTGTGGATGTATGGCACTTTAAAGGAAGAATATGTTATCAATACAGTGGGAGGAGTACCATTATATAGCTTCAGGAGCTTGACGTGGCACAACTGGGTCTTCCGCCGCCTATCTGGAGTCTCTAGAACGTAGTTGTGGTTGTTTCCGCACTCCTTGATGCGGTAGGGTCCTGAAAACCTGTTTTGCAAGGGAGAACCTGGGATAGGGAAATAGGCCAGCACGAAGTCTCCCGGTTTAAATTTCCTTACTGTGCTGTTCTGGTCGTAATGAGTCTTCATCCTCTCCTGTGCTTTCAATAGATTATCCTTAGCAAAGTTATGCACCCTCTCTAGAATGTGTTGTAGGTTTTGAAGAAACTGGGGCACATTCTGATGCTCACTGAAGGTGGCATCACGTAGAGTCTTTAAGAGCTTTGAGAGGAGTACGGCACTTACGTCCGTAGAGCATCTCATAAGGAGATACTCCTAGAGACTCATTGGGAAGAATTCTAAATATACACATTATTAAATCTATTTGCTTATGCCAATCCTTAGAGGTTTCATTGCAAAACTTCTTCAGGAGTGCTTTAATAGTCTGATGGCTACGCTCAAGAGAACCCTGTGAAGCAGGATGATAGGGGCTGGATAATACCTGTGTGATGTTGAACTCTTCCAGTGTCCTCTTGAAGAGATCACTGGTGAAGTTGGTGCCACAGTCGCTCTGAACCTCCCTTGGAAATCCATACTGGGTGACGATCTTCAATAAGTGTTTTACAACCGTAGCAGCCGTAATGTTCTTTACCGGAACTGCTATGGGGAATCTGGTGGTAGGACACAGGATGGTTAAGATATAGGCGTTACCTGAACTGGTCCGAGGTAAAGGACCAACACAGTATATAATAAGTCTGTGGAAAGGTTCCGCAGGCACCTGTATGGGAGTCAGCGGTGCTCTGGGGATAGAGATGTTCGGTTTACCTGGCGTCTGACATGTATGACACTGTTTGACGTACTGTTTGACGCTATTTACCATACCTGGCCAGTAGTAGTCTTGACGTATTCCGTGGTAGGTCTTGTTAAATCCATAGTGCGAGAGTGCTCCGTGGGCCAGGTGTAGAATAGTGGTGCCGCAGGCTGGCAGGAATCACTAGGACGTTGGGTGATCGCTTGTTTGCCCTGCTGGTGGTGGTTTGCCACTGACGGGGTGACGTTTACTTCGCCATGGGGACGTTTCGCCCTCCATTGCAGAGGACGCTGTCAGCTGGTCTGGCGTTTACGGTGCCGGTGGATCATCCATTGGTTGGTGTCGCCCTAGTGGACGTGCTGCATGTGCAGCTGTCTGACCTGGTGGGCATCCAGTCCAGCTGCTTCAGGGCCACCGTGCTGTGGTCAAGTTCCGCCTCCAGGCTGCCTTTCAGGCGTTTCTCGAGCGGTGTGAGGGGCGTGTTTACCCTCTCCCTGATACTGCTGGCTCCGTTAAGGTCGTGAATCTTAGTGTCACCTTGACGTCTGTGACGGTGCATGGTGCCCCCTTCGAATTTCAGGACGACTTTTTAACCTCCTGTTTCGAACGGTTTGGGACAGTGTTGAGTGTTCGTTGGAATAAGGTCGTTGCCGGGCAATGTGTTGGTATGCTTGACGGCTCCCGCACCTTGACGATGTCGCTGAAGTGTAGTGTACCGTCGTCGATGTCCGTGTTGGGATACACGCTCCGCTGCCAGTACCGGGGTCAACCGCGCACCTATTATCGGTGTGGTCATGAGGGTCATCTGGCTACTACGTGCGACGTGGGAGCGACTGGTCGTGTGCATGTTCTTCGTGCGGAGGATTTTCCGCCCCTGTTGCGTTCGGGCGGTGTGGGTGCTGTGCCTGAGGCGCCTGACTGCCTGTCTGCTGCTCCGCCTGTTGAGGAGAGCTCTCCGGCCTGTGCGACACGTCTAGTGCCAGCTGTGGCCCCTGGGGTTGTTCAGCCGGTGTGTGAGGGTGTCGGGCTGTCGCCTGAGCTGTGTGTAGTGAACGGTGTCCCGGTGGAGGTTCATGTTCCGCCCCCGCCTGTGGATGTGTTACCGGCTCCCGGGGACGCGGGTTCTGCCGTTTTGGAGGGGGTGCTTCGGCGTGGTGAGGTGCCTGCCGTGCCTGCGTGTGTTGCCTCCTGTAGTTCTGCTCTTCCCATTCCTTTGCAGAAGCGTGCACGTCGGTGTTCTGAGGCTGTTTCCGTGGATGATGTTGACAGTGTGGGTGATGTGGCCTCTGTGGACTCTTCGGACGGTGCGGGTGTGGCCTGTGTGGATATGACGGTGGAGGCTGTGCCTGCGGCGGGGCCTGCTGGGCGTGGTGTGGTGCGGCCTGTCTCGAAGCGTTCGCGGCGGGCTCGGAGTGTCTCCCCCCTTCGTGGTGTGCCTTGGGAGGAGGTGGGGGAGTATGGTGCTCAGCTGGCGTACCCCGCCGAGGATGATGGTGCTGTGAGGGGCTCCGACGTTGCTCCCTGTGCCCCCCCTCCTGCGTCTCCTGCTGTTGGGTCCCCGCAGTGGGGGGTTGTCCCTGATGGTCGGGACCTCGTCGTGAAGTTGCGGAAAGATGTGTGCCAGGGAGCCTCGGCTCCTGTGCCCTGTGGTGGGGTCGCTGCCGCGCCTGCAGTTCCCCCTCCTTCCTTGCCCCGGTCTGGAGGTTGCCTAGTCCCGTCTGCTGGGGTCGTGCCCTGTGAGGGTCCGGAGTTGGGCCCTTATCGGGATGCCCGGGTGCTTCCGATCCCGTGGTGCTCGTCAACCATCTGGGTGTCGTCAAAGAAGGAGTTTGTTTATAGGGTGCCGGATAGGATGTCTCAGCCGAGGGTACAGCCTGATGGCCGGCTGCCCGCCGACCTGTGGGTGGTTTGGTACGTACCGCTTGCGCTTTCCGTACCGTAAGTTTCCGGAGAAATATTAGTTCCCGTCTTGCGCGCACCGCTACGCCGTGCCTGGATCAGCTGCCACCGTGACCATGACGCCCCGCCCCCCGGTGCGGGGAGTCTCCCTCTGACGTTCGCCTCTGTTTTCGTCGCCACTCTTCTCTCTACGGCCCATCACGTCTACCGCTTTTGACTTTCTTCTCCTCTATACCATCAACGCGTCTCCTTACATCTGTCCTGGTGCAGTCATCGGGAGGGTTACCCCTTCATGCAAACTGCATCTATTCTCAAGAAGAAGAAGGAATCACTAGTTGTTCGACGTTGGCCCAATCGTCCTCCTTCAGTTTACTGGGTCTGTATCTGCGGTAGAGCAACTCGTTCTCTAGAAAGAACCCAGGAATACTGTCAGGTTGAGTCTCAGCCTGGAAGAATAATGGTGTCAAGGTAAGATCTTCCCTCTGTAACTTACGGAACTCCAACGTGGTCAGATTCGGGGGTAGTTTCTGAGGGTCTTGAGGGACAGCGGTAGCAGTAGAGTCAGCTGGCTGTGGTCGTGCAGCTTGTGCACGGGTGGTCACCAAAACCAGAGGAGAAACTTCATCACTCTCTTGAACCTTTGCTGGAACATACTCAAAGATGGGATTATCCATTACAGAGGTACACACCTGGGGTTTGTCCATGACGATCAGGTTGGTCGGTTGCAGATCTTCTGCCAAGTCGTTGCCCAGGAGAAGTTGCACTCCAGGCATGGGAAAAGGCTTTTCCTTGATGGCGACTTGAACTTCACCGGTCACGAAGGGACAATCCAGGTGGACTCTGGCAAGAGGATAAGGAGTGGTAGCAGTGAGATCAGTGATGAAGACGGTTTCCCCGGTGTAGGCGATATTGGGCACAGCTGATTTCAAAATAATTGATTGAAGAGCCGCTGTGTCCCTCAAGATCTTCAGTTTGAAACGTCCCTCCGGATCTGAACTGTTGGTAGAGACAGTTCCAGGATACAGGTGTTTTCTGAAGAGAGAAAGATCATTAACATGTTCACCAACATTCATCACAGGCTTATCGGACTTAGGAGGAGTCTGTTTGGGTTTAGTGGATTCAGTATTACCTTTGTATTGAGACTTACCACATTTATCTATGGTATGTCCATAGAGTCTACAATACTTACAGTACAATTGCGAGCCAGCTTGATCGGTACTCACTTTCTCGTAACTGTACCAAGACTTCTTACTGGAAGATGGTTCTGGTGTCAGCCGGTGGATGAGGCTGTAAGTGTCAGCCGACTTAGCACACTTTAGGTAGTCGGTCTCTTCTTTATCTGCTAAATATAAACGGACAGGAGGAGGCACACGCCTCAAGAATTCTTCAACTAGCATGAGGTTGACGAGTTCTGCAAAGGTAGAGACATGTGCTGCTTCCTGCCATTTCATAAAATATCTCCTTTTGGTATTAGCAAATTCTAGAAAGGTAGTGGTACTTGCCTTTAGGTGGTCACGGAATTTTCTTCGGTAGCTTTCGGTGGAGAGAAGATAGGTGTCCAACACTGCTTGTTTCAGAGTCTGGTAGTCATTCTCAGACGCCAAAGTACTGAGTGTAACTGCAGCTCTACCTGTGAGATGTACTCTGAGAAGGGTAGCCCATTGGTCGGCAGGCCAACTAAGTTGATTAGCAAGGGTCTCAAAGGTGGTGAAAAATACGTCGACATCTGTCTCTACAAATGGTGGCATTAACTTACTTGCATGTGACATATTGAAACTTACTGGAAGACTGGCGGCAGCTTGCTGGCGTTGAGTGAGGTGTGTAGTTTCCAACGCGAATTCTTGTTGACGACATTCCATAGCCAGAGCTGTTTGTTGTTTGTCATGCTCGCGTTGCATCTCCAGGTGGCGTTGTTTTGCTTCAAGCTGTACTCTCTCACGTTCACGGAGAATTGCAAGCTCACGTTCCTTGAGGGCGATTTCACGTTCCTGTTCATCTTTCCTCATTGCAGCTTCTCGTTCTTTTATTTGTAAAGCTTCTTTTTGTTGTTCTCGCTCGATCTTGGCCAGCTCTAGTTTGAGTTTCATCGTTGCCAAATCAGGTTTATCTGCAATAGAGTAAGTTTCGTGAGTTTCAGAGTCAATCTTACCTTCCTCTAAGAGATGATCCAGTAACAGGTTATGCAGTTCATTTTTGTTGGCTCCATGGGGAACTTCTAGTTGATACTCATGTGCAAGAGTTTGTAATTCAGTCCTCTTGGCACGACTTAAGTTCCCTATTTCACCTGCTGGATCTGCACGGAAAGCTTGGAGACGAAACATGGTGAAATTAGCAAATAAATGCACAACGAATATACTGTTGTGATATGGTGAATGTCAGAAACAGGACAACGTGGCAACTGGTACCTATCCTGTGGAATCGTTAACAATTAATGTTAATTTCAAGATGGTAAATGATTAATAAATCAAGATCGCAGGAAATCTTGTACCCGGTACTCAATGTAAGAGGATAAGGGCAAGAAAATCCTACTAAGTAAGCGAAACTGAGTTTCTAAGACAAATGAAACATTTAATTGCCTCAAAAGTGAATTAGGTAGTCCAAGAATGTAGGCATACCTTGCCGAGTCTCTATAGGACATAAGCAAGTTTTTCCCACTGAAATGAAATATGATACTTACAGAATTAGCGAACTTTTGTGCTCTGAAAAAGAAGGCTAATTCCCTACCTAGGTAAATATCATCATCTCTGACCGACGTGTAGGGGTGCGAGGTGTCAACTGGTGACGAGAACTGCTGCTGAGGTCCCAATTCAGCAACTAAGGAACTATGGCTCTCTTTATCCTCCTACCGTCGGATTGCAGAAGATTAGGTGCTCTTGACCCGGGGACAGACCACAGTACCAGGGTACCAATATGATGATCTGCCGAAAATATGAGAAATATCCTAGGGACAAAAGATGGTAAACACAAGTAATAACACGGAGGGAGAGATGAACAATTAAGAGAATGACTGAGGCCTACAGCCAACACGTAATCCAAAGTTGTCTCACCTTCACCATATGCTACTCTTGGAATGCACAATACACACAGCACCATATGAAAATAAAATTGAATATTGAAAATAGTGAAAAGCTACTGTACCAAAGCCAAGTACGCTTACCACAAATTTACGGTCTGGTACTAGTACCTGAGTGAAGCTCCTTGGACAGGCCCCCCATGAAATGTGACGGTAAAGTGTTGGAGTGTTGATGTTCGGCAGTCCTCCAATGGCAGGTGGCAATGCCTTGTCACATTTACAGAAAAAAAAGAGACTGCTTGCCTGTTTGTCTGTGATAAGGTAATGGGAAGACACTCAAAACACAAAGTATAAACAATGAAATTTTAATTACTTTAGAAAACAAGATATGAACAAATACAATCCCTTGGCTTACGCAAAATTCAAAACAAGTCAATAAACAAAACAACATGAATAATTAATAAAATAAAAATTACTCTAAAATAAAATGAAGTGCAAGTCAATAATGTTAATATAATCAGGTGCTGAGAATACTGGCTAAAGCTGCCACCTCCCTTAGTACACGACAGATGGGGCTTTGTGTACCAGAGAGAGATGTCAACTCCTAAGAGTACAGAGATATTCTGAGGAGTACGGCGTGTGCTGGCCCAGACGTCGACTTAGGTAGGGGGGGCGTGAGTGCAGTTGCAGGTGCGGTCGGCGACACACCAGCCAATCAGGAGCAGGCAGGCGGAGAATGGGTAGTTTGCTCGTTGACGACGGGCGGAGGAGCCGGTGTGTCTGGTTGTGCAAGGTACGCTTTGCTTCCTGGGCAAAACGTTTGGCGATACTGGTGGACGTATCTTCAATACAGTATCTTGTACTTGTAACATGACGTGAATGATATAGGGAAGAGCAGGCTCAATCTCTCTTGAAAGAGATTATCGTCACAATATATATATATATATATATATATATATATATATATATATATATATATATATATATATATATATATATATATATATATATATATATATATATATATATATATATATATATATATAACTAGTGTCCATCATCTGTGAAGCTAGCTAGCTAGCCAGAGAGCTAGTGATGCCGCTGTAGATGACCTCACATAGACTTGAAAATATTATTGGTGATAAGTAATAATAATGGGTAATTTTGAGTATTATTTTTATTTAACTTAAACATTACACTATATTTCCACAAAGGTTAGGGTCTTCTGGACTTGAGTACGATCATAGTTTAAAAAGAATTCGGTTTCGAAGGGTTCGTAACACCTATATACTGAGTTCGTTGGGGCTGACAATTCCCAAGTGCGAACGTGAAAGCGTAAACAACGTTGGTCTCTTTCAAGGTGTTTTTCTCGGTGTCGGGAGACTTCTTCATTAGCAGGTTGGTGGTTTTCCTACTCTTATAATATATTGTAAGTTTTATATTTTGGTTGACGTCAGTTGGAGTCACATTCCTCTCAATGATCTCTTTAGGGCTCTTTCCTCTGCTTTGTAGGCCATGGGGAAGAAGTTTCTCTAGAACAATTTTATTGGAAGTGCGGGTATTATAGTATTAGTTGTTCCATCACCTGTTGCGCACCTCGCCACCTTCCGTTTTATAATGTCTTCGACATAACCATATGAATGTGAAAGTGTCAGACCACGAATAGTGATGGGAAACAGGAATTTCCTTAAGTACTTTTGTATTTAATAATACATCTTCAGAAGGGTGAATTTACAAGTCAGTAGTCTGGACTACTGACGGTGAATTTACAAGTCAGATTGATTGATTGATAAAGATTAAGCCATCCAAGAGGTGGCACCGGCATGAAATAGCCCGTAATTATAAGTCAGTAGTTTGGACATATATATATAGGCGAGAAAGAGGTGAAGCGAGATGAAGTACAAAGAGTATGGGATTCAATGAATCAAAAATGGATATAAATCGGAGCTGCATCGTATGGGCCAATAGGCCTTCTGCAGTTACCTTTATTATTATGTTCTAATGTCTGTAATAAGTTAGTGAATATTAACAAGGTATTAGTGAGACAAAAGTGTATCAATGATCATACTCAAATCACCTACTTAAAGTTAGAAACAGTCCTAGTAGTGATAAGTGTCATTTATAAAATACCTTGTAAAGACTGTAATAATTTCTATGTAGAGAAAATGTCGTCAAAAGGTTTGAAATTTCGAATTTCGCAACCTAAATACTCTGTAAGACAGAGTAAATACTCTGTAAGACTTGTCTAATGTTTTATTCATTTATCAGAAAATTCTCACCAAATTGACTGGGAGATGGCTTCTCCAATAACGGATATAAAACACTTTAAATAGAAACATAATTGAATCTGTTTTAATACAGATTTCAAAATCATGTAATCTGAACATTAGCAGTGGTTTGTATAATTTAGATCCATTTTTGATTGATCAGTTAAAGGGTGATTTGAGTAGGATCATTGATACACATTTGTCTCACAATACCTTAAGAACAAAAGTGCTTAAGAAATTAAGGAAATTTATGTTTCAATTCTTCATTCGTGGTCTGACATATTTTCCTGTCATGTGGTGGTCTGGTGGTGATCAAAATGTGGTCTGTCTCATTTTTCCTTACGTGCTAATTTTCGTCATTTACACACACACATCTCTTAGGAGATGAGAAAATTCCTAACTAAAATAGCTTGGGAAACAGAGATCAGAGGAAAGACGGTTCAAGACATATTGGACTATATCACACAGAAGTGTAATGTAGAGGCAGCAGACAAGTTCGTCCCAGTTCAAAAGGAAAAATGGAAATGCAGATGAGAAACCCATTGTTTAATGAGAGATGTAAGCTAGCAAAGCAACTAAGTAAAGGGCGTGGAGAAACAATAGAAACAACAGAACACTAGAGAGCATAGAAAGATACCAGAGCCCCAGGAATGAATACGTCAGGGTGAGAAGAGAGGTTGAGAGGCAATATGCAAAGGACATAGCGAGCAAGGCAAAGACTCGACACAAACTGCTGCATAGCCACATCAGGAGGAAAACGAGTGAAGGAACAGGTAATGAAACGGAGGATAGGGGTAGAAAGATTCACTGCAAACAACAAGGAAGTGTGCGAGGAACTCAATAAGAAATTCCAGGTCTTCATCTCAGACCAAGGAGAAGTCCCAGAAATAAGATGGAAAACATCAAACCAGACACCACTAGAGGAAATTGTGATTACCAGGGGGGGGGGAGGTGAGGAAACATCTGCTAGATTTGGATGTGACAAAGACTATAGGCCTGGATGGAATCTCACCATGGAATCTAAAGGAAGGAGCAGAAGCTCTGTGCCTGCCACACTCCATGGGGTACAATCATCACTGGTAACAGGTGAACTGGCAAAAATTTGGAAGACGGCCAATGTAGTCCCAATATACAATAAGGGTGATAGTCAGGAGGCACTGAACTACAGGTCAGTGTCTCTAACTTGCATTCCATGCAAGATAATGGAGAAGATTGTGCGAAAAAAGCTAGTAGAACATCTGGAGCGAAAGAACATTGTAACACAACATCAGCATGGGTTCAAAGATAGCAAATCATGCCTAACAGGTTTAATTGACTTCTATGACCAGGCAACAAAAATCTGGCAAGAGAGAGGGCTGAGCAGACTGCATATTTCTGGACTACCAGAAAGCTTTTGACACAGTACCACATAAGAGACTAGTGCACAAACTGGAGATGCAGGCAGAAGTGAAAGAGTTGGAACTCCACTGGGTAAGGGAGTACCTAAGCAACAGGACACAGCAATTCACCGAGAGGGGTGAGGTCTCGGAATGGCGGGGAGTCACCAGAGAAGTCCCACAAGAATCAGTCCTATTTCTGATATACGTAAATGATCTCCCAGAAGGAATTGACTCGTTCCTCTCAATGATTGCTGATGATGCAAAAATTATGAAAAGGATCAAGACAAAGGAAGATAGTATGAGGCTACAAGATGACCTACACAAACTAAAGGAATGGTCCGACAAATGGCTACTAAAGTTCAACCGAAGTAAATGTAAGGTAATAAAACTAGGAGGTCAGTCGCTGGATACCGAATGGGAGATGAAGCCCTTCACGAAACGAACAGAGAGAAAGATCTAGGAGTTGATATCACGCCAAACTTGCCTCCTGAAGTCCACACCAAAAGAATAACATCAGTGGTCTATGCGAGGCTGGCGTTTCACCTTTCTTTTTATGAAATCTTCAACAAAACCGTTAGAGAAGCCAGTGTTGACTAGGACCTGCCTTACCCTACAGAGTTTTTCATCAACTTGCTTCCATCCTGAGCTGTATGCAGGCGATGAGTCACAATAACGTGGCTAAAGTATGTTGACCAGATCACACACTAGAAGGTGAAGGGACGACGACGTTTCGGTCCGACCTGGACCATTCACTTGAGATCGACTTGAGAATGGTCCAGGACGGACCGAAACGTCGTCGTCCCATCACCTTCTAGTGTGTAGTCTGGTCAACATCCTGAGCTGTCGCTGAGAGCACGGTCGACGTAAGCATTGACAACACTTCTCTTGTACATGTCTGGGCAGTCACTATTGGCATTGAGGCACATTTCTATGTTTGTTTCCATAGTGTAGACTGCAGTGTGGAAGTCTCCGTTCCTTTCCGTGACTATTACATCCAGAAAGGGCAACTTCCCACTATTCTCTATCTCGTAAGTGAAACTCAACACAGAATTCCGCTCAAATGCCTCTTTCAGCTGCTGCAGACATCTGGCATCAGGTACCTGCTTAAAAATGTCGTCAACATACCTGCAGTATATGGCGGGTTTCAAGTCTATGTCAACTAAGACCTTCTGCTCGATGGTACCCATGTACAAGTTCGCAAAAAGTACACCTAGGGGAGAACCCATGGAGACCCTATCTACTTGCTTATACATGAGCCCATCTGGGCTCAAGAAGGGTGCCCCTTTAGTGCAGGTTTGGAGTAGTTTCTCAGTATGTTTTCTGGTATGTCACGAGGAGTTCAAGCCGGGTCCTGATACACTCTGTCCACTATCATCCCTATTCTTTTATCCACAGGTGCGTTGGTAAATAGTGACTCTACATCCAACGAGGTTTTTATCCCCATGGCCTGTGCTCCCCGCAGTAAGTCAACAAATTCCTTGGAAGACTTCAGGCTGAAAGCACAAGGTACATAAGGAGTCAGCAACCCGTTGAGTCACTTAGCCAGTCTGTATGTGGGTGTGGGTATCTGGCTGATGATTGGCCGAAGTGGGTTTTCAGGCTTGTGGATCTTGACATTTCCATAGGCATACGCCAGGTTTGTATTCTGTAACAACTTTTGGCAGGTAGAGTCCGGATTTCTGGGCGTTCACAGTTTCAATCAACCTGATTACTTTTGTTTTCAATTCGGCTGTAGTGTCCTTCGTTACCCTCTGGAATTTAATTTGGTCAGATAGTTTGAGGTTCATTTTTGCCAGATATTCATCTTTCTTAAGAATAACGTATATTGGTGACTTGTAACCTCTCCTGACGACTATCACCTTGTTCTCGCGAAGGCTTTGAGTTCGGGGGACAGTATGGTGCTTCTGTAGGTACCTAGAATCTTTCCTCCTTCTGCAATAAGTTTTGCTTGCAAGGTGCCTTTAGGGGTAACCTTCTTTTGCTTCTCGAGGTCGAATATGTCGTCCAATGGGATCTCTGACTCCACTTTCCGGGCAATCTCACGTGGTCTGGACATAACGTGACAGTTTATTTGCAGATTTAAGAGAGTGATTTGGTCCTAAGTGAGGTTGATTCCAGCAAGGTTTAAGACGCCATCTTGTATCTGTGACCCCATGTAGTGGAAACTGGGCCAGAACGTGTCCGTTTTGCTTTTCTTGAGGGACACAATCTGGCTCCATGTATATTCGTTGCCCCGGTGGAGAACGTTTTTTCTGAAGGACACGATCTGGCCCCATGTATTTTCGTTACCCCGGTGAAGTAGTCGAACGTTTTTTCTGAAGGACACGTTCTGGCCCCATGTATTTTCGTTACCCCGGTGAAGTAGTCGAACGTTCTTTCTTAGGGACACGATCTGGCCCCATGTATTTTCGTTGCCCCGGTGGAATAGTGGCCCGTTTTTCCTAAGGGACACGATCTGGCCCCATGTATTTTTCGTTGGTCCGGTGGATTAGTGGACCGTTTTTCCTAAGGGACACGATCTGGCCCCATATGTGTGATATACGAGTGATTGCTCGTCTCCAAGTCTTAGCATTTCGCTCAAGGGGATTAAAATGCCGGCTCCTGGCGTACCCAAATTCTGTTACCCCAGTGACCCTTGCACAGACATCGCTAATGGTCAATGACGTCACCAGGTAGCCACTCGGTAACTCTGCACAGGTACGTTCAAGGGGGATTAAAAGGTCTTGACTTGGCGTACCAGTTTTTAGTTATCTCTGCTAGTGATAGCCTTATAGTTCATGACTCCATTCAATCAGGCCTCTATCATATCACCACTATTTCTTCTTCTCATTTCTAGAAAATGTTATTTAAGCTTTGTCAATCTTTCTTCGGAGATTGCTTATTGAGCATAGAGTTAATAAAAATGAAAACCCACCATTATCCTTTTGTATGAAAACGATCCCCAGCCAGGCGTGGTGACTTTAGTGCAGGTGCAGGCGTGTGATTACAGTTGTAATCCAATATTGTGGCATAAACGCAGAAATGTATTTGCACATGCATGAATATACATATGCACATCTCACATTCGCTCAAAAAACATGCCTCCCACACCTTACTGTAGCATATAACAAATCAAAAATACTCATTCAGTAAAAGCAAGCCTCTCATGTTTTGAAATAAGTCCTTCTGCAGTTTCCATCTTTCTGACGTCATCATCCCTAATGCGGTGCGAGGTGCCAATAAGCTCATATACCTTGTATCTGGCCTCCTGCTCCCTACACCTATCTTCATTACATTACATTCGCGTGCGTGTGTGTGTACTCACCTAGTTGTGTTTGCGGGGGTTGAGCTCTGGCTCTTTGGTCCCGCCTCTCAACCGTCAATCAACAGGTGTACAGATTCCTGAGCCTATCGGGCTCTATCATATCTACACTTGAAACTGTGTATGGAGTCAGCCTCCACCACATCACTTCCTAATGCATTCCATTTGTCAACCACTCTGACACTAAAAAAGTTCCTTCTAATATCTCCATGGCTCATTTGGGCACTCACTTTCCACCTGTGTCCCCTTGTGCGTGTTCCCCTTGTGTTAAATAGACTGTCTTTATCTACCCTATCAATTCCCTTCAGAATCTTGAATGTGGTGATCATGTCCCCCCTAACTCTTCCGTCTTCCAGCGAAGTGAGGTTTAATTCCCGTAGTCTCTCCTCGTAGCTCATACCTCTCAGCTCGGGTACTAGTCTGGTGGCAAACCTTTGAACCTTTTCCAGTTTAGCCTTATCCTTGACTAGAAATGGACTCCATGCTGGGGCTGCATACTCCAGGATTGGCCTGACATATGTGGTATACAAAGTTCTGAATGATTCTTTACACAAGTTTCTGAATGCCGTTCGTATGTTGGCCAGCCTGGCATATGCCGCTGATGTTATCCGCTTGATATGTGCTGCAGGAGACAGGTCTGGCGTGATATCAACCCCCAAATCTTTTTCCTTCTCAGACTCCTGAAGAATTTCCTTTCCCAGATGATACCTTGTATCTGGCCTCCTGCTCCCTACACCTATCTTCATTACATTACATTTGGTTGGGTTAAACTCTAACAACCATTTGTTCGACCATTCCTTCAGCTTGTCTAGGTCTTCTTGAAGCCTCAAACAGTCCTCTTCTGTTTTAATCCTTCTCATAATTTTAGCATCGTCCGCAAACATTGAGAGAAATGAATCGATACCCTCTGGGAGATCATTTACATATATCAGAAACAAGATAGGACCGAGTACCGAGCCCTGTGGGACTTGTGGGAAAAACCTGCTGGGATTGATATAAAAGGAGACTACCAGGGACTTGTACTGAACTAAATTAAAAATTTACTGTCTGCAAATTAATTCAATTAAAATCTCTAGCCATGGTTGTAAATCCTAGCTCCTCTTTTCCTAATGACAGATTATGGGCTGTAAGGGACAGGTGGGGTGAATGACTTAGTTGATAGAAGTTCCAATCCACCTGTAGACAGGGATCTCACATCAGCTTGTATTTTATACAAGGATAAGATTTAATAAATTCAGTTATATGACTGAACACTGGCTCTGTTTAAATCAGAGATTTAAATATACATAATCTAACCTAGCACCATAACTATTAACAGCCAATATGTACTTATACTATAAACAACAAATTAAATTGTAAAAGTATAATAAATGACTTTAAATGTAGTCTAAATACTGCTAACTAAGTACTAGAAATTATATTCAATTAAATGAACTTAAATGATAACTTAAAAATAACTAAGCAAACAATTGATAACTTAATTTATATATTCAAGTATATATGCAATGTATTTATATTCAATTTATGATTAGGTACAGTCAGCTTGACTGAATCTCTTCCAACACAATGGACACTTATGAGGTTATTTACTTATTGCAGCTGAATTCTTTTCTGACACAATGGACACTCATGAGGTGTAGTGCTTGGATAAAGATTCACAGCTACACTACTATTTTATTAAACTTACTGAAAAATGAGGCGTTGCCTCGCTTTATTACCGACAGACAGATTTATAGAATATTAAAGTTATACAAGCATACAATTGGCCAATTATTACGCTACTGTACTAACCTTCAATATACTTATCTGAAGCCGGGTGCCTGTCTGACGAGTTTGCCAGACTGATTAACTCTCTTGTCGCAAGTTTAGGCACATTATTTTCTTTCACAGCGTTGCTGTTTGATGTACTAGTAGCGTTGCTACTTTATTTTACTTTAACTGCATTGCAGAAGAATGATAGTTGATGGTGAAGGTAGAGCCAAGTCACTGTGTGCTCCGCTCTACACTTATAGATATAAATGTTCTAGGGATTTTCCTTGTAAATATTGTCCAGGTACTCCCCCAGTTCTAGAGAGTATTCACTGGTGATAAACATAACTAGATAAGGTGTCCTAAGCCAAATGTTCGCTAAGGATCCGTCACTTGTTCACTGAGTTGTAAACAAACGCGAAGTGCCCCGGGATGTCTTGGTGGGCGCTTCACTCCCAGCCATCGTCCCCCATGCTCCCTGAGCACGGTAGCCTTCTATGAATATTGATTGATTATTTTTACAGTCTAGACTTATGATTGAGATAAGATGTGATTATAATATAATTAGATATAGGACATAAAGATTATTAGTAGTACTTGATAGTACCACTGATTCTTATTAAGGATTCGATTTTATCCCTACCGGATATTGAATCAATGTTCCAATAGTTTTTTAATTAACAAATCCTTTTAGAAGCTTCTGGATCCTTGAGAGATCATGCACAAAGTCACGTAGGCATCAATAGGACCCTGTAGCGTACGTGATCATAGTGACATTGTCATCTTGGATCAAGCTATATAATGAATCTATAATGATTCTAATATGATTTTGATTCGATTTAGGTATGATTTTGATATGATATAGAAATTATACATTTCTTAGATGATTATTAGATATGGTGGGTAAAAATTTCCCACATCTTCCAGAGGGAGAGAACTGGCAGAGAGTCCAATACTAAGGACAATAGTAACCATATGTATTTATTTACTCTCCATTGGATTGATAATACAAGTGCAAATTTTGCTTGCACTTTTGTGCTGCTGTCCGTTGTGGATGATTGTGTCTGTTAGGAGTCTGTGGGTCATGTGAAGTTTGAGTGTCTTGAGATCTCTCAGGATCTAACTGCAGCTGGCTCACTGATTCCATGTGGATGAGTTTGTCCAATGTCTTCAGGGAAGTTGTTCCTTTAGACAGGATTTTGACTATTCTCAAAATTCCCTGACTATCTGGATGGACTGAGACAACTTTACCTAATGGCCAGTCAGCCCTAGGGCCATCACTGTCTACCAAGACAATATCACCAGGTTGGAGATTAGCTATATTATGTGGGACATTGGCCCCATAGTGATGTTCTCATAGAGATGTAAGATATTCTTTTGTCCAAACATCATTCCATTTTTGGATTATGCTGGACAGATGCTTATACCCCTGAACCAACTCGCTCTGACCCACATATGAGGGATCTCTGATCGCCTCATCCACTAGAGATGGTACTGGAGTCAGAAGTCTTCCATACATTAGGTGGGCAGGACTTAATGGCTCATGTTGAGTAGGATCCTCAGACAAGTAGGTCAACGGCCGGTTATTCACCCTTGATTCTATTTCCGTGATTACTGTCTGGAGTTCTTAAAGATTGATTTTCTGACGGTGTAGAGATTTTCTCAAGGATCTTTTTACAGTTCCTATTAACCGTTCATAAAATCCTCCGTGCCATGGGGCTCTCGGAGGGATAAATTTCCATCTGCAATGACGCTGTTCCAGTGTGGAAGTAACTGCAGGATAAGGAACAGATTTCCCGTAGACATGCTTCTCCAGCTACCAAGTTTGCTCCGTTATCTGAAATCATCAGCTTAGGGCATGATCGGCGTGCTGCGAATCTGCGGAAAGCTTGAATAAATGATTGAGCAGTCATATCGGGTGTTACCTCTAGATGTACTGCCCTGGTGGTAGCACAGGTGAACAGACAGATGTATGCCTTGATAGGTTGCTTATCTGCAGTCCCTGTTAGATATATTGCTCCTGTATAATCTACTCCTGTCGTTTCAAAAGGTTGTAGATGGACCACTCGTTCCTTTGGTAGGGGTGGTGGCCCTGGATAACAGCAAGTTCTTGCATCGTACCTTCGGCATATCATGCAATTCTTCAAGATTGATTTGACTGACTGTCTTCCCTGAGGAATCCAGTACTGCTGTCTGATTTGTGTGAGTGTGTCTAACACTCCTCCATGTTTGATGATTTGTTGATGTGTATGCAACACAATCAACCTTGTGATCCAATGAGTTTTTGGTAAAAGCCTTGGATGCACGGAATCTAGATTGATATCTGCGTGTTTAAGTCTCCCTCCACAATGCAGAATGTTGTGATTTTCTTGGTCTATCCACAGACTGTGATTGTGTTTTAACTTATGTGGAAGATTTTCATAGTTATTCCCATAAGTTTCTCTCTGGGCTTGCCTTGCCCAATAGATAAGTGCATCTGGAAAAGTGTATTCTATACCTTTTTTCCTGAGATAATGAAACACGTTCTGTGTTACATTGATTAATTTGATGAGCGAGGAGTAACGAGTACAATCCAAGACTGATATTTGAGCTTGCTGCCTGGTGGTAGTTATGGTTTGTGTCGTAATGACGTGTGGCTTTTGTTCAGGCCAACTACCATTCACTAACCATTGAGGCCCATGAAACCAAATATCTGCCTTTGCAAACTGTTTAAATGTCATACCTCTTGATAAGAGATCAGCTGGATTATCCTTTGTTGGTTCATGCAACAATTGAAAGCCTGTGGAAATTTCTTTAATTTCCGAGACGCGATTTTTTACATATGGAGTTGGACAGTTGTCGTTTCGTACCCATTGTAAGACTGCTTCATTGTCAGACCATATAATGACATCTTTGATGTTCATGGTAAACAAGACTTGTTTGATATGCACTACTAAGCGTGTGCCAGTTAGCAGTGCTGTTAGTTCCATCTGAGGCAAAGTCCTCTTTTTTAATGGAGCGACTCTGGCCTTAGAGGTGATAAGATATGATTGATTAGAAGTCACTAAGTAAGCACAAGCTCCAAAAGCTTTGGCTGACGAGTCTGCGAATACATGTAGTGATACTTCTTCATTTTCCTCAACTATGTGTCTCGGAAAGATTATCTTTTCAACTAAAGTTTGTTCTTGAGCCACTTCCATCCAAGCTTTTTGTAACTGGATTGGTAGTGGATCATCCCAACCAACCATAGTCTTCCAAGCTTCTTGCACCAATAAACGCCAACGAGTACAATAAATGATTGTACTCGTTGACTTGATAGTCAAAGGATTTAGTAGACCAAGTGGGTCGAATACTTTGCTAACTTGTGAAAGCAAATCCCTTTTTGTAGCAATGTAATAATTTACCGGTACAGCTCTGATCGAGATCGTGTCCGAGATTAAATCCCACTCCATACCTAACACCTTTTGTGATTCTGGTACGTGATATTCAGGGTAATCTCTTGCTATTTGATTATTCAATGTTGCATTATTAGAGGCCCAAGATTGTAGTGGCATGTTGGCACCATGTAGCTCCTTGTTGGCCTCTTGATATAATTGTAACAGTTCAGTAGTACTGTTAACTGTCCCTTGAAAATTATCTACATATAGATTCTGACTGATTTCAGTCTTACAGGGACTTGATGATTTCTTCAGATGAGTATCTAGACTTGCTTGCAATAGAAATGGACTACTTGTCGCCCCAAAAAGAACTGATGAGAATCTGAAAGTCACTATAGGACTATTGATATCTTCTGGGTTCTCTACCCATACAAACTTAGTGAAGTCTCTATCTTCTTCCTGCAAGCCAACTCTGAGAAATGCCTTACTTATATCTGCTGAATATGCATATTTGTTAAGTCTAAACTTCAACAGTATGTCATACAATTTCTGAGTTAGACTTGGACCTGTTTGCAAACAATCATTTAGGCTGGTTCCTTTGGGTCCAGATTTAGAGCTACAATTAAAAACTATCCATAAAGGAGTCGATTTTGATTCTCTCATTACAGCCATGTGAGATAAAAAATGGCCTGTTTGCTTATTGCCATGTTTCACGACTTCGATGAATTTATTCTTTAATTGTTGAGCAATAATCTCATGATAGAGTTTTAAATGCTCAGGCCTTTTTCTTAGCTTTGCTAATTGAGATTTAAATTGACTGTAAGACATGTGATAATTGGTAGGTAAGGTTTTATGGTTGATTTTCCATGGTAGCCTTACCCAGTACTGTCCATCATGGTACTGTACTGTTTCTAAGTATTGATTGTATGCACAGACATCATCAGGACTTGGTTGTTCAGGAATTATTCCTATGGCATCAAGTTCCCACAATTGATGTACAGATTCCAATCCATCATCAATCATGTGGGGGATTTTAAGAGGTGACTGTTCTTTGCCTAGTCACGCCACTATTACAGTTTCTGTATGATGTGATTTTTCAGGAGTTGAAGGTTCAAGATCTAGTATAGGTCCTGTCATCAATATGCCTCCTGCTGATTTGAGTATATTCATACCCATAGATTCCTCTGATCCCAGAATGAATCGATGATAGTAGTCAGCTCCAATCAGGATTCCGATATCCCCTATGTAGTCAGAATCAAGCAGAGGATCTGCTAATTGGATTCCTTTTTCTTTTAGGAATTTAATTGTGGCTGCCAGACCAGTCACTTCCATTTCAGTAGGAATTTTATCAACTACTATGGCTTCTACTGTCCTTTGGGATGTACCTAGACAGACATTGAGTTTTACTACTGGAAAGGTTCTACGACCAGAATTATTAAAAAAACCTGATATGGAGGTAGATACTTGCTTTGAAGATTTAAGTTGTAAATCTTCTGCCATCTTTTTACTAATAAACGTTTTCTGCGACCCTTGATCAAAAAAGCCTCTAGTTGGAATACAAATTCCTTGATTGCATAGTTCTAGCTGTGCAGTAGGCAATATGGCTGTTGTAACGATTTCTGTATCCAAGTCGTTGACATTACTCATTACTGTACAGAATTGTACGGCTGTGGTGGTATTATCATCTTTGGGCTTTGCCTGAGATGCAGGTTGATTATTGGAAGTTTGTGATCTGGATTGAGTGTTAATATCACCACAGAGTGCTGTGTGATGTACACTTTTATGACAATATTGGCAGTTCTCTAATTGAGTGTTACACTCACTTGTATCGTGCTTCCGTAGACAACGGATGCACCTGTTCAGAGATTTCAGTCGATCGATTCGACTGGCACGGCCTTCATAAACTGTGCATTGATAAATGTTATGTGCTTCTTGACAGAATAAACATTTTGGGGCACTTGCAGCTCCTTTTGTCTTATCTGTCTTGGGAGCTTGATTTCCTACAGTTCTGTTAACTGTGGGGGATATAGCATAAGAGCTAACATTACTCTGTTTCCACTTTGCAGAAGAGGAGTTTTGTTGACTTGATTTTTGACTGCCATTTTGGACATTTTTGTTTTTGTCCGTGGATTCACCTTAGGGGATTTTTTCTTGAGATCTAAGTTTTCCTTGGCTTCGTAATCTTTGTATGTAAGCTCAAAGTCCATCAAAGATTTGGCTTTGTGATAAGATGTTGTTACAAGTATGTAACACTTGTAGGTAAGTAATTACATGCAAGTAGGTCATACAAGCATGTAACACTTGTACTCCTCCAAAGATTTCCTTAAAGGATGAATTGTATCTGTAATAATGTGTATCTACATTATTCATGACGTGATGAAGCATTTTGCTTTTTATTTTTTTTTCTTGGCTTTGCCTTTTCTATTAAGTAAGTCTCTTTGAGATGCTTGATTAACTTCAGATTTTCTGAGGCTGCTTTCACTCCAGTGAAAGCATGAGATTAGGTGATCAAGACTATATTCTTGGATTAAGATAATTATCTTAGATGGATGATAATATTTGTATTGACATTGTCAATGGGCTGTTAGCCTTTCGGATTGTGATGTGAGATTAAGATTGGTCTTAATCTTCATTTGTAGACTATTGTAGCCAAGTGATGATGACATTTGTCTTTCACCTGATTTAAATGGTCTGTAGGCTGTAGATTCAAGTGATTTTTTAGACACTTTGTGTCCTTTTCTTTTCTGTTTCAGTAGCTGGTGGAATACTGTTAGTCATTTTGACTTTTTCCGAGTTTCGGAGATTCCGAGATATTTTCTCTTTTTTTTTTTTATAAATATGTATGATGTTAATGTGTTTTGATAAATGAGCTTTCCTGTCTACTTAGGTAATGATTCCAAAGTTCGTCCTTCATTTCCTCCCTGGAATCTGGTTGTAGCAGGTGTTCAATTATCAAAAGTACTGCAATAATTTGATTTGTGACCCAAATGCACGAATGCACCAAGTTGGTAAATCCTGTAATAATTTTTTAAAAATAGTACTGTGGTTTCTTAACACAGAACAATATTAGTATGCTATGAATGCTTACTAGTTAATGGATATGGTGGCGTAAGCCACTGCAAACTATTTGTTTACTTAGATATATAGCTATGATAAATATTGGCTGATAGCTAGGTTAGGCCAGAATATGTAAGAATTATTCCAATGCAAAATCAAGAAGTTTCTTATGTATTTGGCATTGAAATATTCGGTAAACGAATGATCATAAATATCTAGGTACGAAGGACCATTAATATCTAGGTTCGAAGGACCATTAATGTGGGAAAAACCTGCTGGGATTGATATAAGAGGAGACTACCAGGGACTTGTACTGAACTAAATTAAAAATTTACTGTCTGCAAATTAATTCAATTAAAATCTCTAGCCAGGGTTGTAAATCCTAGCTCCTCTTTTCCTAATGACAGATTGTGGGCTGTAAGGGACAAGTGGGGTGAATGACTTAGTTGATAGAAGTTCCAATCCACCTGTAGACAGGGATCTCACATCAGCTTGTATTTTATACAAGGATAAGATTGAATAAATTCAGTTATATGACTGAACACTGGCTCTGTTTAAATCAGAGATTTAAACATACATAGTCTAACCTAGCACCATAACTATTAACAGCCAATATGTACTTATACTATAAACAACAAATTAAATTGTAAAAGTTTAATAAATGACTTTAAATGTAGTCTAAATACTGTTAACTAAGTACTAGAAATTATATTCAATTAAATGAACTTAAATGATAACTTAAAAATAACTAAGCAAACAATTGATAACTTAATTTATATATTCAAGTATATATGCAATGTATTTATATTCAATTTATGATTAGGTACAGTCAGCTTGACTGAATCTCTTCCAACACAATGGACACTTATGAGGTTATTTACTTATTGCAGCTGAATTCTTTTCTGACACAATGGACACTCATGAGGTGTAGTGCTTGGATAAAGATTCACAGCTACACTACTATTTTATTAAACTTACTGAAAAATGAGGCGTTGCCTCGCTTTATTACTGACAGATGTATAGAATATTAACCCTTACACTGCTCAGGGGTCCTTGGGACATTTACACCCCTGTGCGCAAGAAAAAAAAAATTCAAAATTTTTTTTTCGTCTTCTAAACATGTTAATTTGTGTCCCCTGAGCACGGAAAAAATAAAACAAAATCGTAGGTGACATATTTTGGGCGCAATTGACCGAGGAAGTCTGGCAAAAAGTGGGCGTTGACAGAGC
The DNA here is from genome assembly GCF_040958095.1 of Procambarus clarkii. NCBI lineage: Eukaryota > Metazoa > Arthropoda > Malacostraca > Decapoda > Cambaridae > Procambarus > Procambarus clarkii. Next base: position 9,866,843 of record NC_091229.1, read on the forward strand.
GGTCGTCAGACCCGGTCAGCGTCACCCGCGTTGACAGATGGGAGTTGCCACAAAGATATTATTACCTAATTGTTTCAATGTCTCCGATTTATTTTTTCTTAGTTTTTTTGCAGTAATATTATTCAATAGTGTGTATTGTAATATATTTATATAATAAAAGTGGTTAATAATCGCTATACTCAAAAGTATGATGTGCATATTAGTGATTCAATTATTATGTTTATAAAACAATGAACAAATAGTTTTGCTGCTATTACACTCTATACACAGGTTATATATAAGTATTGGCATGTTTTGGTCACCATAACGAACCACTAAGTTGGTATTGAGAGTCGAAAAGCAACGAGGAGTTACCGCCACACACCAGCCAGCCACTCGCTGCCACTCCCTCAACACACGCACTAAACTTTCTCCCCCAACAATACCATTTGTGGTGTTATTACACTATATACAGTCGTTATATATAAGTATGTGTATATTTTGTTCACCACAACTGTACAGCTAAGCTGATATAGTTAGTTCAGGCACTAAGAGTCGTCGCTATACACAGATGGCGGCTGGCGGCTCCCTCACTCATTCAAGGTCACACGCACTAAACTTTCATCCCCAACAATACCATTTGTGGTGTTATTACACTATATACAGACGTTATATATAAGTATGTATATATTTTGTTCACCACAACTGTACAGCTAAGCTGATATAGTTAGTTCAGGCACTAAGAGTCGTCGCTATACACAGATGGCGGCTCCCTCACTCATTCAAGGTCACACGCACTAACCTTTCTCCCCCAACAATACCAGTTGTGGTGTTATTACACTATATACAGACGTTATATATAAGTATGTATATATTTTGTTCACCACAACTGTACAGCCAAGCTGATATAGTTAGTTCAACAATACCAGTTGTGGTGTTATTACACTATATACAGACGTTATATATAAGTATGTATATATTTTGTTCACCACAACTGTACAACCAAGCTGATATAGTTAGTTCAGGCACTAAGAGTCGTCGCTATACACAGATGGCGGCTCCCTCACTCTTTCAAGGTCACACGCACTAAACTTTCTCCCCCAACAATACCTTTTGCAGTGTTATTACCCTATATACACATATTATATATAAATATCTACATGTTTTATGCACTGTAACTGTACACCTAAGCTTGTAGTGCGCCCAAAGAGCATAGTGGCCACCCTCTAAACAGCTAGACAAATCGTGCAGACGACGTCACCTCCGTCACCCATATGGCTCCTCCCAGCATAATCCTTTTGCTGTTATTACACTAATACACACATTATATATAAGTATCTACATTTGTGTTCACCATAGAGAACCACTGACCTGGTATGGTGAATGCAAACAATAACAGGTGGCCACACAGTTAGTAAACGATGCTGTCTCCCTCCGTCTCTCAGCATCACTCCTTCCACAGCGCTAATTATTACAACAATCCTGCTATTATCACAACCCTGGTTATTTATATCACAGTCATTGGTCATCTGTAATATTGTCATCGCTAAATAATAACAATTATATATTTATTTTGACATTTTTCGGCGATTCTGTGGTCACAAGCTGAACATCAATGCTGTTCGCTCATGCTGTGTGCGCCGGCCTTGGTTGCTCCAACAGTACTGTGCCTCTCACACCTGAGAATATTGCCCACGATTTTTTTTCAAAATGGCATCTGTTTACAAGAGCCCTGAGGAAGCTACTGTGAACCCCGTGTAGCCGCGGGCCATTTGAATGAGGCCTGGCACCCTATGGCGTATATATACGCCATGCGCACCATGGGACATGTTACTCAGGGCGTATATATACGCCATGCGCAGTTTAAGGGTTAAAGATATACAAGCATACAATTGGCCAATTAATACGCTACTGTAATAACCTTCAATATACTTATCTGAAGCCGGGTGCCTGTCTGACAAGTTTGCCAGACTGATTAACTCTCTTGTCGCGAGTTTAGGCACATTATTTTCTTTCACAGCGTTGCTGTTTGATGTACTAGTAGCGTTGCTACTTTATTTTACTTTAACTGCGTTGCAGAAGAATGATAGTTGATGGTGAAGGTGGAGCCAAGTCACTGTGTGCTCCGCTCTACACTTATAGATATAAATGTTCTTGGGATTTTCCTTGTAAATATTGTCCAGGTACTCCCCCAGTTCTAGAGAGTATTCACTGGTGATAAAGATAACTAGATAAGGTGTCCTAAGCCAAATGTTCGCTAAGGATCCGTCACTTGTTCACTGAGTTGTAAACAAACGCGAAGTGCCCCGGGGTGTCTTGGTGGGCGCTTCACTCCCAGCCATCGTTCCCCATGCTCCCTGAGCACGGTAGCCTTTTATGAATATTGATTGATTATTTTTACAGTCTAGACTTATGATTGAGATAAGATGTGATTATAATATAATTAGATATAGGATATAAAGATTATTAGTAGTACTTGATAGTACTACTGATTCTTATTAAGGATTCGATTTTATCCCTACCGGATATTGAATCAATGTTCCAATAGTTTTTTAATTAACAAATCCTTCTAGAAGCTTCTGGATCCTTGATAGATCATGCACAAAGTCACGTAGGCATCAATAGGGCTCTGTAGCGTACGTGATCATTGTGACATTGTCATCTAGGATCAAGCTATATAATGAATCTATAATGATTCTAATATGATTTTGATACGATTTTGATATGATTTTGATATGATATAGAAATGATATAGAAATTATACATTTCTTAGATGATTATTAGATATAAGGTGGGTAAAAATTTCCCACAGGACTCCACTGGTGACTTCACGCCAATCGGAGGTCTCACCTCTCACCGTAACTCTCTGCTTCCTATTGCTTAGATACTCCCTTATCCACTGGAGCACCTTACCAGTTACACCTGCCTGTCTCTCCATCTTATGTACCAGCCTCTTATGCGGTACTGTGTCAAAGGCTTTCCGACAATCCAAGAAAATGCAGTCCGCCCAGCCCTCTCTTTCTTGCTTAATCTTTGTCACCTGAAAGTAGAATTCTATCAAGCCTGTAAGGCAAGATTTACCCTCCCTGAACCCATGTTGGCGATTTGTCACGAAGTCCCTTCTCTCCAGATGTGTTACCAGGTTTTTCTCACGATCTGCTCCATCACCTTGCCTGGTATACAAGTCAAGGACACTGGCCTGTAGTTCAGTGCCTCTGGCCTGTCACCCTTTTTGTATATTGGGACCACACTCGCCGTCTTCCATATTTCTGGTAGGGCTCCTGTCTCCAGTGACTTACTATACACTATGGAGAGTGGCAAGCAAAGTGCCTCTGCACACTCTTTCAGTATCCATGGTAAGATCCCATCTGGACCAACAGCCTTTCTAACATCCAGATCCAGCAGGTGTCTCTTGACCTCCTCTCTCGTAATTTCGAAACCTGTGTGTGTGTGTGTGGGTGTGAGGGAGGATGGCTGGCTGACTGCCCACTCGACCGCCCGCAAGCATGGTTGGGTGGAGGTTTACCTACCGACCGTTGACACGTGGCATAGTAACCTATTTCTTTCTCTGTCAAACAAAGAAACAAAGACACGTTTTGTCACTGCACGAACGCAGTAATATTCCCAAGTGAGATTATCACTCTTAGTGTATTACCATAAGTGCGCAGGGAAGGATATTGTGTGTGTGCTACTGTCCTGTTAAATCTTCACTCTTACAGCTTAAACTTTCTATCTATCTATCTGCCAAACTTGTCAAAAATTTTTGAAAAACTAATCTATAAGCAGCTTTACTCATATCTAGCCAAACTCAATATACTTAGCCCTTGCCAATATGCTTCAGACCCAAAAAAAGCACTAACGATGCACTTAGTATGCTTAACTCGATTCATACAGCTCTTGATAAAAATGAGTTCCCTGTTGGGTTATTTGTGGACCTGCGTAAAGCTTTTGATACTGTCAACCACCAAAACCTTCTTCTTAAATTACATCATTATTGAGTCAGAGGACACTCCCTACAATACCTCAAATCCTACCTTACTGACAGGCTCCAATATGTTTCTGTGAATAATACAATTTCTCCCACCCTACCTATCAACATTGGTGTTCCTCAGGGCAGCATACTTTGCCCTCTCCTCTTTCTCATCTACATTAATGACCTTCCAAATGCCTCCCAACACCTCAAACCAATTCTATTTGCTGACGACACAACCTTCATTTACTCCAGTCCTGATCCCCTTGCTCTAAATGCAACAGTAAATACTGAGCTAAATAAAGTCCATCTTTGGCTAACTGCCAACAAACTCACCCTTAACACTGACAAAACTTTCTATATTCTGTTTGGCAATAAATCCTCTAATCAAATAAATCTCAAAATAAACAATACCCAAATTTGTAACAAATTAGATGGCATATTCCTTGGCATTCTCATTGACCACAAGCTGAATTTCCAGGGACACATTCTAAATATATCAAAAAAAGTTTCAAAAACTGTGGGCATTCTTTCTAAGATCAGATATTATGTACCACGCCCTGCCCTGGTGACTCTCTATTACTCCCTTATCTATCCATATCTCAACTATGGTATTTGTGCTTGGGGTTCTACTACACAAAATCACTTACGTCCTCTAATTACTCAACACAAAGCTGCTATTAGGACAATATCCATCTCTGGTCCCAGACATCACTCGGTGCCCCTACTCAAATCTCTGAATATGTTAGACATTAAGTCACTGCACATTCTCTCATGTGTATTATACATATATAAAACGCTAAACTATAATGCCAATCCTGATCTCAAAAGCTTCATAGAAGGTTGTAACAGAACCCATGAGCACCACACCAGAAATAAATACAGTTTTGATATTCCTAGAGTACAACTTAATCAAACTAGAAATGCTCTACAAATCAAGGGGCCCAGAATGTGGAATGACCTTCCCAACCATGTTAAAGACTGTACCTCTCTCAACCAGTTTAAGTTAAAATCGAAGCTATACCTAATAAATTCCCTGCAACCTACCCTACCCTTCTATTGTCAACCAATGTCTGTTTTTCTTTAAAGAGCGCTGTTTGTCGACATAATTGTATTTGTACTGCTTTTTCATCTATGTTTTCATTTCTTGTTTTCATTCTACTCATTATGCTCAATTAGTATTAAGCTTGTCATTTAAGTTTATCGTGCCCGAAACGCTTTGCGTAATAGTGGCTTTAGGCATTGTATGTACTAGCTCTACCTATAAGTCAACCAATCTTTGTAAAAATTTATTGTATGTATGTACCTTACCTAAATAATTTTTTTTTTTTTTTTATCTATTACACACACACTAGTGTATATATATATATATATATATATATATATATATATATATATATATATATATATATATATATATATATATATATATATGGCCCAACTCTCCTAAACACGAGAGTTAAGTATACAGTATATTTAACAGTATACAACAGTATACAGTTAAGCATATATATAGTTGTATACTTAACTCTCGTGTTTAGGAGAGTTGTGCCTTAAGCAGAGACACTGTGTCTTCCCATATTAACAGGGACTTGATGAAATTAACGTATAAATGACCCCTCACATGCTCTGGTGCTCTTGGGAGGTGTTGATCTTTGGGGTATTTAAATACTCCGAAATTACCATCTCTTTTAGGGGTCTGAGCGGGTGGTGGAGCGGGTTAAGGCGTACCTGTTATGCCAGTTGCTGGAAGGCTTCTGTGCTGGCTAGGGTTCGAGTCTCCTGGTGGGAAAGTGTTCTAAAGTTGTATATATATATATATATATATATATATATATATATATATATATATATATATATATATATATATATATATATATATATGACCGCATATTCTGTATTTATTATTTTCTGGTTTAGGGCTTCTATCCCTCTATTTTCTTAGCATCAGGGCTTAATTGAAATAGGAGTTCTCCAAAACTCATTTTCGTACTTTTAAGGTGAAGAAAAGAAGTGATTTACTATAGAGTGTATTACACTTATTTGTATAATTTGCACGACGTTTCGAACCTCCATGGTTCATTCTCAAGTGAACAGATCTTACAATACTAGTTGATTTTATACCCGCATTAGGTCAGGTGATAATACAATGAAGGTGAAAACATGGGGGGATACATAAGGGATAAACATAGGGGCTGCAGAAGGCTTATTGGCCCATACGAGGCATCTCCTATCTAAACACAAAGATTAATCCAGTGTAATTGGCCTGTTATGTTGGACATTGTCTTCTGTGTTGGCATCGATATGTTCTTGTCTTGTCCTTACTCTCATGGTGGGTAGAGTAAATAGGAATAAATAGGAACTATTTACTCTACCCACCATGAGAGTAAGGACAAGACAAGAACATATCGATGCCAACACAGAAGACAATGTCCAACATAACAGGCCAATTACACTGGATTAATCTTTGTGTTTAGATAGGAGATGCCTCGTATGGGCCAATAAGCCTTCTGCAGCCCCTATGTTTATCCCTTATGTATCCCCCCATGTTTTCACCTTCATTGTATTATCACCTGACCTAATGCGGGTATAAAATCAACTAGTATTGTAAGATCTGTTCACTTCAGAATGAACCATGGAGGTTCGAAACGTCGTGCAAATTATACAAATAAGTGTAATACACTCTATAGTAAATCACTTCTTTTCTTCACCTTAAAAGTACGAAAATGAGTTTTGGAGAACTCCTATTTCAATTAAGCCCTGATGCTAAGAAAATAGTTAGAGGGATAGAAGCCCTAAACCAGAAAATAATAAATACAGAATATGCGGTCATATTCAATGAAACATGTTTGAAAGAAAACCTGCTGCCAGTATACACCAATATATATATATATATATATATATATATATATATATATATATATATATATATATATATATATATATATATATGTCGTACCTAGTAACCAGAACGCACTTCTATGCCTACTATGCAAGGCCCGATTTGCCTAACAAGCCAAGTTTTCATGAATTAATTGTTTTTCGACTACCTAACCTACCTAACCTAACCTAACCTAACTTTTTCGGCTGCCTAACCTAACCTAACCTATAAAGATAGGTTAGGTAGGGTTGGTTAGGTTCGGTCATATATCTACATTAATTTTAACTCCAATAAAAAAAAATTACCTCATACGTAATGAAATGGGTAGCTTTATCATTTCATAAGAAAAAAATTAAAGAAAATATATTAATTTAGGAAAACTTAGCTTATTAGGCAAATCGGGCCTTGCATAGTAGGCCGAGAAGTGCGTTCTGGCTACTAGGTACGACATTATATATATATATATATATATATATATATATATATATATATATATATATATATATATCCCCAGGATATATATATGGTCCCCAGGACCATATATATAGGTCCCCAGGACTATATGCAACTGAAAACTCACACCTCAGAAGTGACTCGAACCCATACTGCCAGGAGCAACGCAACTGGTATGTACAGGACACCTTAATTATTTTTTTTTTATTTTTTTTTATTTTATTTATATATATACAAGAAGGTACATTGGGTTTGTGAGAATACATTGGATAGTACAGGATTTACATTCTTGTAAAGCCACTAGTACGTGCAGCGTTTCGGGCAGGTCCTTAATCTAGCAGATAATTTTAAGTAGGTAATTTCAATCAGAATTGATAATTGAAAGATACATTACAAGAGAAAAATGAGATGAGAGAGATAAGTAAGTATATTAAAGCACATTGTTATATTAAAGCTCTGATTGATTACATTGACAGCTTGATTAGTAATTTAAAGAAGATTAATAGACACCATACAGCAGATTGACAGCACATATAAGACAGCAATGATCACAATGGTAAAGATGTTCAGAATGGGTACATAAAGATTGGGAGACTGGGTAGCAAAAGATACAGATAAACAAGATTTATAAACACCATACAACAGATTGGCAGCACATATAAGAAAACAGCAATGATCACAATGATAAAGATGTTCAAATTGGGAACATAAAGGTTGGGAGATTGGGTAGCAATAGATACAGTGCAATTTTAAGGCAAAAAGTGAAAGACTATGAAGATGAAATTAGGTACTTTTTAGTGTTGATTTTGAATGATGTAATAGTTGGACAGCTTTTCAATTCAGTAGGGAGTGAGTTCCATAAACTGGGTCCCTTTATTTGCATAGAGTGTTTCCACAGATTAAGTTTAACTCTGGGGATATCGAAGAGATATTTATTTCTGGTGTGGTGATAATGGGTCCTATTACATCTGTCCAGGAAGAGTTTCAGACAAGGATTTGCATTTAAGAACAGGGTTTTGTAAATGTAGTTGACACAAGAGAATTTGTGGAGTGAGATTATGTTTAGCATGTTTAGGGAGTTAAACAAGGGGGCTGTGTGTTGCCTGAAAGCAGAATTTGATATTATTCTGATAGCAGATTTTTGCTGGGTGATGATGGACTTGAGGTGGTTTGCAGTGGTTGAATCCCATGCACAGATACCATAGTTGAGATAGGGATAGATTAGTGCATAATATAGAGAGATGAGAGGAGAGTTAGGAACATAATATCTGATTTTGGAGAGTATACCAACTGTTTTAGAGACTTTCTTGGTTATGTGTTGTATGTGGGTACTGAAGTTGAGTCTCTTGTCTAGGAATATGCCAAGAAACTTTCCATCATTTTTATTGCTAATGTTTACATTGTCAATCTGAAGCTGAATTGCATTTGTAGATTTGCTTCCAAATAGGATGTAGTAGGTCTTTTCTATGTTAAGTGTTAGTTTGTTGGTTGACATCCATAAGTGGACTTTTTTTAGATCATTATTAACAACATCATTTAGTGTATGTGGGTTGGGGTTGGAGTAAATGAGGGTAGTATCATCAGCAAACAAAATAGGTTTCAGAATGTTAGAGACATTGGGCAGATCATTAATGTATATAAGAAATAGTAGGGGTCCCAAGATGCTGCCCTGTGGCACTCCAACGGTTATTGGTAGAATGGGAGAGATTATATTATTGATGGCTACACATTGGTGTCTATCACTAAGATAGGATTGGATATAGTCCAGTGCATGGCCTCGGATTCCATAATGATGGAGTTTACATAAGAGGTAATCGTGATTAACAGTATCAAAGGCCTTTCTCAGGTCAATGAAGAGTCCAATTGGAAACTCATTTTTGTCAAGGGCTGAGTAAATTATATCAAGGAGACTAATAATTGCATCGTTGGTACTCTTTTGAGAGCGGAAGCCAAACTGACAGGGGCTAAGAATGTCGAATTTTACGAGATAGGAGTAGAGCTGTTTGTAGATAATTTTTTCAAATATTTTTGATAGTATGGGTAGGTTCGATATTGGTCTGTAGTTGTTTATGTCTGACGGATTACCTCCTTTATGAACTGGCGATACTCTTGCGTTTTTAAGGATATCAGGGAAGGTATGACACTCAAGGGATTTGTTGAACAGCAGAGCTATAGGTGGTGCAAGGGCATGGGAGGCGCTCTTGTATACAATGGATGGGATTTCACTGATGTTCCCAGCTTTGGTTTTTAGTGAGTGTATGATGGACACAACATCTGACTGGTGAGAGGAGAAGAGAGTTTGGATAGCTGCCTGAGAGATATGTGTTGATATGTGTCTGAGTCTGTGGGATTTTACTTGCAAGGTTGGCACCAATCGATGAAAAGAAGCTATTAAATTCATTCGCCATTTCTAAGTCAGATGACGGTGTAAGGCCATCCTTAGAGAGTGTTATCTGGTTGTGGGAGTGTTGTTTAGTTCCCAGGATGTTAGAGATGGTATTCCATGTGCTTTTCATGTTGCCTTTTGCTTCTTTGAATCTAGTCTCATAATATGAAAGTTTCGCTTTTCTTATGATACTGGTAAGCACTGATGAGTACCTTTTAACTACTTCCATTGAAACTAGGCCACTCCTAAACTTCTTTTCGTATTCATGTTTTTTATTGATTGATTTAATTATGCCACACTTAATCCACTCGACCATCACGACCGGACAAAAAAGAGGTGGTACCCGAAGATATTGGAACCACCCCTCTGCTGGCACTCGGATGGTAATCTCGGGCATAATATTTTATCAAATCACCTCATTCTTTGGGGCACATGTGAGGAACACAAATGCAAACAAGCCTGAATAGTCCCCAGGACTATATGCAACTAAAAACTCACACCCCAGAAGTGACTCGAACCCATACTACCAGGAGCAACGCAACTGGTATGTACAGGACACCTTAATCCACTACACCATCACGACCGGACAAAAAGAGGTGATAGCCGAAGCTATTTGAACCACCCCCTGCCGGCACTCGGATGGTAATCTTGGGCATAGTATTTTATCAAATGACCTCATTCTTTGGGGCACACATCAGGAACACAAATGCGAACAAGCCTGAATTTGTGATTTGATAAAATACTATGCCCAAGATATAATATGCTGTTATTTCGAGTATGGGGGAGCGACTGCCCGGGCTACCCGACCACGTGGGCTTACACATCAGTGCGAAAAAGGAAGTGATCATCATCTCTGTGTGCCGTTTGCGCGCGCTAATGAGGTACACCTGACCTCTATCTCTTCTGCTCGCTAACCCTTCCTTAGTTCCAGCTTGTAACTACACAAGGGAAGACGTCTACGCCCTCCTCTCCACTTTCAAGTAAGTGAACATGTTCTGTTACCTCCTTCTTACTGCTAAATGTTTCTCAAAATTTTTGTTACTGTTACGGCCCTCTCGGGACGCAACGGGGTTCTTACTCTGATGTTGTTAGAGGAAGTTGTATCCGACCCCAAGCCAGTAGTGGCTTTCAAGGGATGTGATCCGTGACGCAAGAAACTTAAAAAGGGGAAGGGAAAGAAAGTTAAGAACTTAAGACTATAATTGTCACCATCACCAAATAAATAATATATATAAAAGAATGCACAGGGGGAGGGGTATTAACACTGTACAGGGGAAATGCACAATCGTCTTCTGCTGAAGACTCTGGATCCAGACTCTCGGTGCTGAGTCCTCGGTGCTCTTGATCCTCGTGGTCTCTTGACGAATCCTTCGACCAAGCTGAGTCTACCCTGACCACAGGTCAGCCAAAACACAGGTCCACTGGGGGCACCGCCATGGAGGCCGTCAACCACACGTCCAGCAGGTCTGCTGGCAGGTTCTGGATCAGCCACACTGGTCAGGCCACTCCACGGGCGATATAAGGGTAACGCCCTAGACAGGAGCCTCGTGTGATACCACAAATCACTCTCCTGTCCTCAGTACCCCAGTGGATAATCGTCTCCAGCAGTCGGTCCCGGGTAATCTTTCTACTGCCACTCCACTGGCAGGGTAACACCACAGTGTTCTTCCGGGGGGACGACTTCACAGCTGCTGCAGCAAAGCACAAGGTATGGAGACGGCTGCCTTGGGTAGACTGACTCAACTTCCATCACAGCAGTCCCAGGTCGACTCTGTAAGCAGACACGTCATCAATAACTGGGACACACTAAAACACCTCACTTACGGGCTCAGGCACAAACGCCTGACGTATCCACTCCATAGATGGCGCTGACGTCGGAGCACCACCTCACCAGAGGTCAGGAGCGGCTGTGTTGTGAGCTGCACAGGACTGGAAACTGGCCCTTGTGGCCAGCATACGTCGTCCTCACCAGGTGGCGTCGTCCATTTGGTGGGGGTTTCGGGAGCTGACCCACAGATGGCGCGGTCGTCACTGCTCCGTGCTCGGATGCTGGATCCGGGTTCGTAACACCTCCCCACCAAAAAGAATTTGGTTTGGGGTTCTATAAAAAGAAACACAAACCAAATTAGTACGGCGACACAACTCCAAATGGACTTACTTATACTGAAAACTGGAAGCGGCGAGGCTGTCTCGTCCACAGAACTGTACTACTGGACAATTCCGGCACAAAGGAAACTTGCAGATGTAAGGCAATGTCCTGCCTGGCGTAATCTTCCACGTCTCCACTGCGATGTCAAGCAGGGGCATCATCTCACCTCTCTCGAGTAAGAATCGGTGTAGACACGATGAGGGGCGACTCGACACTTCCCTGTGTCGTGGCACCGATGATGGCTGATCACAGACGGCATTTCTGGTACCGATCCGATGGTCCTTCAGGGAGACAGGAACCTGGAATACAGGGGTCTGATAATTCAGAGTGACAGCGACAGTGGGCAAGTCAGTACTTACAGCGGACTCCTCTACTAGGCTCACACCTAGTTCCAACGGGGCTGTTCGTACATCGATGATGGCATTCGCTCTGCCACCGTCAGGTCGACCAACGTTCCACATAACGCTGCATTGAGGCTCAGCTATCACGCGGGGGGTGTCAACCTGTCGGAAACAGTCACTCATATTATCGTATCGCGTACCTCCTGTATCTACTATCACCTTCCAGGTCCCTTCTTCGACTGCAACACTTGCAGTGCAAATCTCCAATCCCTGGGAACTCTTCACGATGTTCACGGGAGCCATCATCCTTCGGGTCGTCCACTGATCCTTACTGAGAACACAGAGAACACATACGAGAACAAAACAAAATACCGGTAGGAAACATTTGGTTACCTTAGGGACAAGTTTCATGAGCTTGTTATGTCCATAACCGGCAATATCCACTAGCCTGGTTTGGACTGAAGAGGGCTCTAGAACCTTTGCACATACCTCACATACCTCTGACGTCTGGGGAATCTCTGGCCGGTTCAATGAACGTTGTACCTTGCCATACCGCAAATACACATCCGCCTTCGCTCCAGACTCGTTGGTATCCGTGGGTGCCTGCACACAAGGCCTCTCTTCTAGCTCAGGTACTTCTGCTATCGTAACCGCATGTTCCTCGTCGGGAGAAGAATCAGGAGACACTGTTAGAATACAGTCGATCTGCGGGTGAGAGGAAGGATTAAACATACTTAAATCCGGGTCTGTTTTTACCTGGACATTACCACTGCCTGCCGTTACCTCAGACCTTGCTGTTCTGGCTGACTCGTCCGCGACCTTGGGAAGATTGATGTTCCAATCTGTCACCAAGTCGTTGGCTAGTACCACATCAATCCCAGCCACAGGGAGGGTATCGACTACTGCCAACGCACATGTGCCGCTGAAGTAAGGCGAGTTGAGATGTACCGGCACTAAGGGGGCGATATACTGCGTCCTAGGAAACCCAACCAGGACAACCTGTTGTCTCCCGTCCACACTTACTCCCTCGGGTAACGAGTTCTTCACGATCAGGGACTGGGCTGCTCCACTATCTCTGAGCACTACAACTGATCTACCAGTATGATCACTCGATACATACCCGCCTGAAGTGTGAGGGGAAAACAATCTGGGTTCTTCCTGCGTCGTCGTCGACTGGCTTCCTGCTGGTAATGTTACACAGCTCATCAACATCACCTCCCTTCGTGCGCCGCCACCTCTTCTGCCTCGGCCCATAGCAGCTACATGCCCTTTCTGCCCACAAGTCCAGCACACCATATTCCTCCTCGGACTCCGGTGTTTTGGACTGCTAGGACTAGTCCTTCGAGGGCTACTTGGGGGCGTCTTCTTAGTGCTTCGTGGGACGGGAGTCTCTTCTTCGTCCTGAGGTTTGTCAAACCGGCGTTGGTAATGCCTTGGGACGTACTTAGCAGACGGCCTATGAGTCAGGATGTATTCCTCAGCCATTGTGGCTGCTGCACTCAACGTCTCTACCTGCTGTTCCTCTAAGTACGTCTTCAGGTCTCCAGACAAACAATCCTTGAAGTCCTCTAGCAGTATAAGCTGCTCGAGGTCTTCTTTGGTCTCCACCTTCCGAGAGGCACACCATTCCTGAAAAAGTCGCTCCTTGATCGTGGCGAACTCGGTGAACGTGTGCTCTGAGGTCTTTTTCAGGTTTCGGAACTTCTGTCTATATGCCTCAGGTACCAATTGGTACGCCATGAGCACAACCTTCTTCACCTTGTCGTAATCGCCAGAGTCGTCAAGGGATAACGTGGAGTAAGCGATTTGGGCCTTCCCAGTCAAGACTGACTGTATCATGATGGCCCAATTCTCCCTTGGCCACTCCAAAGAGGCAGCGACTTTCTCGAAGGCTGCAAAGAACTTCGAAACTTCCCTCTCATTGAATTTGGGGACCATTTTGATGTTTCTTACCGGATCGAAACCGCTGGTGTCCGTTGTTGGCCTCCGACCACCGCCTAATCGTAATACTTCTAGTTCATGTTGTCTCTGTCTTTCGTTTTCTTCTCTCTCTCGCTGTTCTCTTTCTCGTTTCTCTTCTCTCTCTCGCTCTTCTCTTTCTCGTTTCTCTTCTCTTTCTCGCTCTTCTCTTTCTCGTTCTTCTCTTTCTCTTTCTCGTTCTTCTCTCTCTCGTTTCTCTTCTATTTCTCGTTCTTCTCTCTCTCGTTTCTCTTCTCTTTCTAGACGCCTCATCGCCAATTCCTTTTCTTTCATCTCCATTTCTTTATTTTTCATCTCCACTTCTTTATCTTTTAATTCTCGTTCTAATTCTAACTTCTTCCACTCTATCTCGCGATTTATCTCTAGGGCACGCATTTTGACTGTTAGGAAGCTGATATTAAGCTCACCTGCATCACTGTCAATGTCACTGCCCTTATCTTCCTTTTCCGTGGAAGCTATTTCCTCACCTTCCTTTGTACTAGGAGCCTCGCCTTCCTGTTTCTCTTCTGCCTTCAAGTGCCGGTGAACCTTGGACAAGATCTCCACACGGGAATCACTGGCACGGATCTTGATCTCCAGGTAGGCGCTCACTAGTACAAGTTCCGGTTTGCTCAGATATATTAATCTGGCAAGACAGTCCACTCTGTTCAGAAAAGCCTGAACATCGTCCAGATCATCGATGGTAGCTTTTTCTGCCATTGTCACAGATGGAACACTTAACACTTAACACACCGCTTTCACGTTAGCACTTAACGCACCGAGCACTGTTCTACGTCAATAATGCACTTTATCGCACCAAACACTGCACTTGCCAATATTGCACGTAATCACTTCGGGCACCGCACTACGCAATATCGCACTTAATCACAGCGAACCCTTCGCTCTACAACATTGCACTGAATCACTGAGCACCACACTAGTCAATATTGCACTTAATCGCTTAATCACAGCGAGCACCGCACTGCACAATCGTCACACACAGGGGGAATTATTTACAGGGATTACGCCACTTCACCACCCCTGTCAAACATACTTAACAAGGGGACGGATCCCGCTGGGGATGCCAATTATGTTACGGCCCTCTCGGGACGCAACGGGGTTCTTACTCTGATGTTGTTAGAGGAAGTTGTATCCGACCCCAAGCCAGTAGTGGCTTTCAAGGGATGTGATCCGTGACGCAAGAAACTTAAAAAGGGGAAGGGAAAGAAAGTTAAGAACTTAAGACTATAATTGTGACCATCACCAAATAAATAATATATATAAAAGAATGCACAGGGGGAGGGGTATTAACACTGTACAGGGGAAATGCACAATCGTCTTCTGCTGAAGACTCTGGATCCAGACTCTCAGTGCTGAGTCCTCGGTGCTCTTGATCCTCGTGGTCTCTTGACGAATCCTTCGACCAAGCTGAGTCTCCCCTGACCACAGGTCAGCCAAAACACAGGTCCACTGGGGGCACCGCCGTGGAGGCCGTCAACCACACGTCCAGCAGGTCTGCTGGCAGGTTCTGGATCAGCCACGCTGGTCACGCCACTCCACGGGCGATATAAGGGTAACGCCCTAGACAGGAGCCTCGTGTGATACCACAAATCACTCTCCTGTCCTCAGTACCCCAGTGGATAATCGTCTCCAGCAGTCGGTCCTGGGTAATCCTTCTACTGCCACTCCACTGGCAGGGTAACACCACAGTGTTCTTCCGGGGGGACGACTTCACAGCTGCTGCAGCAAAGCACAAGGTATGGAGACGGCTGCCTTGGGTAGACTGACTCAACTTCCATCACAGCAGTCCCAGGTCGACTCTGTAAGCAGACACGTCATCAATAACTGGGACACACTAAAACACCTCACTTACGGGCTCAGGCACAAACGCCTGACGTATCCACTCCATAGATGGCGCTGTCGTCGGAGCACCACCTCACCAGAGGTCAGGAGCGGCTGTGTTGTGAGCTGCACAGGACTGGAAACTGGCCCTTGTGGCCAGCATACGTCGTCCTCACCAGGTGGCGTCGTCCATTTGGTGGGGGTTTCGGGAGCTGACCCACAGATGGCGCGGTCGTCACTCCTCCGTGCTCGGACGCTGGATCCGGGTTCGTAACAGTTACCTCTTTCTACTTTACTTTCCCCTGTTAACTTTACCCAGTTTCTCTTTAAAGCTGCTGCTGCTTCCTTTATGTTTTTGCTACTACTACTACTTATTCTTTCTACTATTAGTTCTTCTTACACTCTCTTTAAAGCTACTACTACTACTACTACTTTACTTCTGTTAACTGTACCCTACTCCTCTTTAAAGGCTCTTCCTTTAGGGTTTTGCTACTTATTCTATATCTTTCTTAACTGCTACCTTTATGTTTTGCTTTCTCTATTCTATTAAAAAATCCATTCTGTTAAATCTTTCAGCTTTAACTTCTTCCAAACATCCATTATATATATCTTCTCCTCACTCTCCTAAAACACATCCACTCCCCAAAAACGCATCCCTCTCTCTGACAAAAAGTCAGTGGCAGAGCTTAAATACTTTTATGACCCTTTCACCCATACACCACGAACTTTGTACTTCTGACTCCTCCCTCAACTCGCTCCTCCGATCACAGACTTCTCATCTTCCAAAAAAAAAAAATCATCACGACCCTTTCTCAACCTTTTCACGACCATACACACAACACTCGAACACTCCTAGCTCCTCCTTGCATCTCTCCGCCAATCACAGTCTTACTTTTCATCTTAAAAAAAAACTCACTACGTTCTCATAATGTTCACACACAACTTTCACACAACCTTACACACCTCACTCTTCCCATATTTATCATACATCTGGCAACACTTCCCCCTCCTCCACTATATATTGCCCCAGTCGTTCCTACAACGTTATTACAACATTCGACAAGGCCAAAACCGCTCCATCCCAAAATGGCTCGGACGGGCTACGTCGTAAATCTCCCTACTTAAAGGTGGTGGCAGCAACCATAATTCGAAGTTTCATCAGCATGAATGAAAGAATACTTATCGCCATAAGGTATAACCCCACTGGAAAATAATGATAAGGCAGGGCTTAAGAGCTGAATCTCGCTTCCCATAGACAGAACTAGTTAAGTACTTTACTTCAAGACAATGAGAAGCGTTTAGGTGACCAAAAAATTTCTTTTATGGGAAATGTTCGTCACATCATTAACGAATTTATCTGCAAAGGATTTCTCTATTTTAAATGAAAATATAATAGATTTTCAGATAATTATACTTCTTCATATTGGAGGAAATATGATAAATTATTATAACGCGTAACGAAAATGGAGTCAATCGACAGGCGGGATCGACCTGTGGAGTGTGAAGCCACGGAGGACGCTCCCTGACCTGTGCTGCTGCTGCTCCTGATTATTCCTGCATGATCACTGATCTTATCTTGTGTAAACACTGACACATAACACTGTTATGATATTCGGAAGTAAGGCGCGTGTGTGTGCGCATGTTTCTTGTAAGATTGTGTGCGTGTTTGTGTGTGCCTGCAAATACTTTTTGACATTCCAGTTTAGGTACAGATATTATTGATAGCACTGCTGAAGTTCTTAAACAGCAATGTATCTATGAAGGAAAATGTTATAGAATCGTCTTTAAAAGAATGATAAATGGACAATTAACGCTCAGTAACAAGTCTTAACTCAACCAAAACATGAGCACAAAGGTACACACACACAGAGGCACATGTTCACACAGGTTGACAAAGAGGAACATGTGCACACAGATTGACAAAGAGGCACATGCGCACACAGGTTGACAAAGAGGCACATGTGCACACAGGTTGACAAAGAGGGACATGTGCACACAGGTTTACACAGACGCACATGTGCACACAGATAAACATATCGACACATGTATTTACTCCACAAGATAAATTCTTGGGGTTATATTAACTGACCAGAGAGTGGTGAGCTCCAGCACTGATTTAGTTGTATTTTTCCCTTTAACTTCTTGTGTTTGATATATTTACTCCCAAGTTCCAACTCTCTTACATGTGAGCTTATGTAGGAACATTAGTGTTACTGCTCTTGAACTACATAATGTGTGTGTTTACATGGTCCAGCTCTCTTAAATGTGAGCTTATGTACGAACATCAGAGTTACTGCTTTTGAACTACCTAATGCTCGAACATGTGTATGTTGATTATATGTTATCCATAAATGAAGTAATGAAGAATGATTGGCACATCCACATGTGGGGTGCTTACATACATAAGGAACTTAAGTCTCTACTTACATTAGCCAGATTTTAAAGGAGAAGAATCTACAAGACAGAAAGACTACAGGAGGGGAGACTACAGGAGGAGAGACTTCAGGAGACTATAAGAGGGGAGACTATAGGAGGGGAGACTACAGGACGGGAGACTACAGGAGGGGAGACTACAGGAAGGGAGACTACAGGAGGGGAGACTACAGGAGGACAGACTTCAGGAGACTATAAGAGGGAAGACTATAGGAGGGGAGACTACAGGACGGGAGACTACAGGAGGAGAGACTTCAGGAGACTATAAGAGGGGAGACTACAGGAGGGGAGATTACAGGGCGGGAGACTACAGGAGGGGAGACTACAGGACGGGAGACTACAGGAGGGGAGACTACAGGAGAAGACTACAGGAGGGGAGACTACAGGAGAAGACTACAGGAGGGGAGACTATAGGAGGAGAGACTACTGGTGAAGACAACAGGAGGGGAGACTACTGGAGAAGACTACAGGAGGGGAGACTATAGGAGGAGAGACTACTGGAGAAGACTACAAGAGGAGAGACTACTGGTGAAGACAACAGGAGGGGAGACTACTGGAGAAGACTACAGGAGGGGAGACTATAGGAGGAGAGACTACTGGAGAAGACTACAAGAGGAGAGACTACAGGACGGGAAACTACAAGAGGGGAGACTTCAGGAGTGGAGGCTACAAGAGGAAGACTACAAGAGGGGAGACTACAGGTGGGGAGACTATAGGACGGGAGACTACAAGAGGGGAGACTTCAGGAGGGGAGGCTACAAGAGGAAGACTACAAGAGGGGAGACTACAGGAGGGGAGACTATAGGACGGGAAACTACAAGAGGGAAGACTTCAGGAGGGGAGGCTACAAGAGAAAGACTACAAGAGGGGAGACTACAGGATGGGAGACTACAAGAGGGGAGACTTCAGGAGGGGAGGCAACAAGAGTGGAGACTACAAGAGGGGAGAATACAGGATGGGAGACTACAGGATGGGAGACTACAAGAAGGGAGGCAACAAGAGTGGAGAGTACAGGAGGGGGACACAACACGAGAAGTTGGGAAGTAGCCTTATGCGTCCAATAAAAATTGAGATCACAGAGGCAATGACCTTCCATATATGGGCATATATATAGCCCTCATCATGAACTCCGGGTCACAAAGAGTGCATATATAAAAATTGCCAAGCCCACACCACCAGCATCTGGGACTCTTGGTTATGTTAGGCTGCATAAGGTATTGTGTGATCTCTGTCCCTCAGTGTGAAGTAACACAGCAGCCAGGACGACATCACCAGCATCTGTGACCCTTGTTAATGTTAGGCTGCATAAGGTATTGCGTGATCTCTGTCCCTCGGTGTGAAGTAACTCAACAGCCAGGCACACATCACCAGCATCTTTGTCTAATGTGGAAGGTTAATGTTTGATGTTGTTTAAGATTCGCTACTCGGAACAAAAGTTCCAAGTAGCTCGGGCTATGATGAGCCTATGTGGAAGGTTAAGAATTCTTTGGGCACCTAAGGACAGGTGAAGAGATCAGTGCTGCTTTGAGTTTATTGAATGTCTGTTCTAGCAACCTGCTCTCGTATAAGACAGCACATATAAGACCTAACGGTTATAGTCAATATTTTGCATATGAATTAGTACATATGTGGTATATTCCTAGTTATATTTTTTTGAAGGCACTAACTCTTCCTCACGTACCAATTTACGTCTCATAGTACCCGTCCATCGCCGTAGATAGCAGAATAGTCGCGATTGGTTTAATTTTAATGAAAATTATAGTTTTCAGGTCCCACATGGGTCGTGAAATTTACTTACTATTGTCCATTCTTTTAAAATATTACAGATCAGCTACATCCAATTGAATTGACCAGACCACACACTAGAAGTTGAAGGGACGACGACGTTTCGGTCCGTCCTGGACCATTCTCAAGTCGATTGTGAACATCCAATTGAAGGTTCGTAGTTTTGTTTTGAGAAATATTAGTTGTTCTTAGTAAATTATAAAAAGCACTATATATTATTACATAGAATAAGAGTGCTTCACCAATCAACATTATATACTTACTGAAACGTGGTTGAAAGAGGATAATACTCAACTCTTTAACATGCCTAACTACTCGGCAATTCACAACTGTCGTCAAATGCAGAGAGGTGGTGGTACTACGCTTTACTACCACCAAGAACTAACATGCTTAAAAATAATTAGAACTAGAGACTGCTGTGGGGAGTATATCTTCGCCAGTTTCAGAGTCAAGGGTGCCGAGTCTGTCCTGTCTGTGGGTGCAGTCTATAGAATTCCTAACACTGATGTGTCTGAATTCAACTCAAACCTTAGAAATCTAATACTAGATAACAGATTGAACAAAAACCATCTAATTATCGCAGGGGACTTTAATATTGACCTCTGGGAGCCTGATCACCCTACTGCTGTTAGCTTCCTCAACTGTATGAGTTCCTGCTTCCTCATACCCTTATTCACTAGACCAACTAGAATCACTGATAGTACTGCTACGACTCTAGATCACATCTGGACCAACATAACCTCTCCGCATACTTCAGGTATAATCACCGATAGCACTACAGACCATTACCCCACATTTCTCTTAACTAACATTAGCAAACCACCTCTAGAGACAAGGGAGTTAAGCTTTAGGCTGCACAATGAAACTGCTATAAACAATTTTATAACTGCTGCTGATAATGTCAACTGGGAGTCCGAGTTAGGTAACATAGGGGACATCAACCTAGCAGTGCAATCTTTTCTTCAAACAACTCTTAGCCTGTATAACACCCACTGTCCTATGCTTACAAAACAAGTCACAAGCAAAAGACTTAACAATCCTTGGCTTGCAAAGGGAATACTTAAATCCATTAACAAAAAACACGACCTTGAGAAGAAGTATAGGCTAGGAACAGTCTCCAAAGAATTCTCAAAGAATTACTCGTTATTGCTATCTAAAATAATTAGACGAGCCAAAACTAAATACTATGAAGATAAATTTACCCAAACAAAGAGCAACATTAAAAAAACTTGGAGCACAATTTCACAAATATTGGGATCAAAGAAGATTTTAAATAACAAACCAACACTCCTTTCCAATAACGCTGGTCAGCATTCAGCCTCTGATTCTGCTATTCAGTTCAATAGGTTCTTCTCTTCCATTGGGTCATCCCTTGCAAATGATATTCCATCTTCCTGTACTGATGTTAAGGACTATCTTACAGGTAACTATCCACAGTCTCTGTACCTAAAGCCTACTAGTTCCACTGATGTCAATGAAATAATCCTTTCCCTTAAAACCAAGTCTAGTGCCCTCGAGGAGATACCAACTTTAATTTACAAAAAAGCCTCCAGATCTCTAGCCCCTGCTATTGCATTGCTCTTCAACAAGTCACTTGAACTCCAAACCTTTCCTGACATTCTAAAAAAAGCAAGAGTAACCCCTGTCCACAAATGTGGTGATCTCACAGATGTTAACAACTACAGACCTATATCAATCCTGCCTAACTTGTCAAAAATATTCGAAAAACTAATCTACAAGCAGCTTTACTCTTTTCTAGCCAAACACAATATACCTAGCTCTTGTCAATATGGCTTCAGACCCAAAAAAAGCACTAACGATGCACTTATTAGTATGCTTAACTCGATTCATACAGCTCTTGATAAAAATGAGTTCCCTGGTGGGTTATTTGTGGACCTGCGTAAAGCTTTTGATACTGTCAACCATCAAAACCTTCTTCTTAAATTACATCATTATGGAGTCAGAGGACACTCCCTACAATACCTCAAATCCTACCTTACTGACAGGCTCCAATATGTTTCTGTGAATAATACAATTTCTCCCACCATACCCATCAACATTGGTGTTCCTCAGGGCAGCATACTTGGCCCTCTCCTCTTTCTCATCTACATTAATGATCTTCCAAATGCCTCCCAACACCTCAAACCAATTCTATTTGCTGACGACACAACCTTCATTTACTCCAGTCCTGACCCCCTTGCTCTAAATGCCACAGTAAATACTGAGCTAGAGAAAGTCCATCTTTGGCTAACTGCCAACAAACTCACCCTTAACATTGACAAAACGTTTTATATTCTGTTTGGCAATAAATCCTCTAATCAGATAAATCTCAAAATAAACAATACCCAAATTTGTAACAAATTAGATGGCAAATTCCTTGGCGTTCTCATCGACCACAAGCTGAATTTCCAGGGTCACATTCTAAATATATCAAAAAAAGTTTCAAAAACTGTTGGCATTCTTTCTAAGATCAGATATTATGTACCCCGCCCTGCCCTGGTTACTCTCTATTACTCCCTCGTCTATACATACCTCAACTATGGTATTTGTGCTTGGGGTTCTACTACCCAAAATCATTTACGTCCTCTTATTACCCAACACAAAGCTGCTATTAGGACAATATCCAACTCTGGCCCCAGACATCACTCGGTACCCTTACTCAAATCTCTGAATATGTTAGATATTAAGTCACTGCACATTCTCTCTTGTGTATTATACATATATAAAACGCTGAACTGTAATGCCAATCCTGACCTCAAAAGCTTCATTGAAGGTTGTAACAGAACCCATGAGCACCACACCAGAAATATATACAGTTTTGATATTCCTAGAGTACGACTTTAATCAAACTAGAAATGCTCTACAAATCAAGGGACCCAGAATGTGGAATGACCTTCCCAACCATGTTAAAGACTGTACCTCTCTCAACCAGTTTAAGATTAAAACTAAACACTACCTAATAAATTCCCTGTAACCTACCTCACTCCTCTATTGTCAACCCATGTCTGTAATTTTTTTGTTTGTTTAATCAACACTGTTTGTCAACCTATTGTATTTGTGCTGCTTTTTCAGTCATGTTCCCCCTTTTTTTTATTATCTGTATTTGTATTTGTTCTCAACACTTTTTATTCTTTATGCTCAATTAGTATTAAGTTCTAGATATTAATGTTTTTCTTGCCCGAAACGCATTGCGTAATAGTGGCTTTAGGCATTGTATGTACTAGCTCTATCTATATATAAATCCATTAATGTAACATCACTTGTATGTAAGTATGTACCTTACATGAATAAACATATCGGTCAATCGAGGGAGGACATTCGGTCAATCGAGGGAGGACGCTACGCACGCTACGCTCCTCACTATAAGCTGTATATCAGCCCTTGAACTTACGCCAGATGATGTAGACCACCACCCACAGGCAGCTAAGTACATGGAGTCCAAGCATGTTATAGCAAAACCAAAGTAACCGACCAAAATCAACTCATTCCATCTCAAATAAGTTTCAAAACAATCCTCTACGGTGTGAGTACCAGTGCATGCTGCCGCCACCGCGCTGCCTGACCCAAGTTTCTTCTCAACATATACCCCCCAGTCCATTCTAACCAATCATGTCTCCTAAAAATGTGACTGTGCAGGGAAATAAGGGCAACAAACCCCTTAACAAGACATCCATCCCGGCCAACTCTAACAATATCCGTGTTTCTCCGTCTGGAAGCTCTGGGGTCCGGGGTGGCGGGGCTGCCCTCCCCTCCACCCCATTGAGCAAGGGAGCAGAGTCCTCTCAACCCTCTCCTATGAACATGCTAGCATCCCAGTATAATCAACTCAAGCGAGCTTCCGGTCCCTCACCGGAATTCACTAACTGGACCGAGAATCAGTGGTTCAAAAAGTTGTGCCTAGTCCTCGAGTCACAAAATACTATCATCTTGAGTCTTCTCAACGAGAATCTAGCGAACCGCGCTAATCTCCAACAACAACAACAAGAAATAACCCTCCTCCGCGAGGATATTAGAAACTACAAGGCTAGCCAAGGCCAACTACAGCATGATTTGAATGATCTCCATGAGGAAAACAACCTTCGGAAAACTGATGAAGCCTTAAAAAAGCAGGAGGAAGCTCTCAGTAAAATGACTGCATGTATCAGTACATTTTCAGCTCAACGTTCCGTCTCCCAGGAGGAACAAGACCAGCAAAAGCTGCTAGACTCTGTTATCGTGTCGTCCCAAGATATACCTGTGGAACATGAAGGTGAAAATTGTTTCGAAATAGCTCAGGATCTCTTAAAAAACAAATTGCAGCTCAGTCTAAACAAAACTGACGTTATTGCTGCCTACAGAGTAGGCAAAAAGAATCCATCAGGTCTAAATCAACGGAAAATTCGCCTGAAGCTGTCTTCCCAGTTCACGAAATCCAATCTAGTCCGGACAGCTGCATCCCAACGGAAGGGATTATACATCAACGAGTGCTTGACCAGGAACAGACAGCAAATCCTCTACCGCCTGCGTCAAATCCGGCAACAAAACCCAGATGCTATTCATCAGTGCTTCGTTAGAGATGGTCTGATAAAGGTGAGAAAAACCGCAGAGGGCAAAATGATTACTATTACTAGAGAAGAAAACCTCAACACTTTCCTCTCCCAATGTGGTTTGTCTCACCTTATCACTCCCAATGAATTAACTTAATTAACCCCCTGTCATCTAGTGGGGCTAGGTATCCTAAGTCTCCTTGGTTCATTTTCTGACTTAATTTTTAACTTACTCTTACCTAGTCATTTACCGAAATTATTTAATTGAGTTATTAAGTAGTTCTTCAGGTCTTTTTAATTATACAGTCATTACTGAACTATCTATAGTTATTAATCATTAGCTTAAATTTGCCTATGTTTATTATTCAACTTTTCTTTGATTTCATTTATTACCTAGGTTGCCTAGCCTTGCCATGCTCCCTTACTCCATTGTACCCCTGGCTTTGCCTGCATCTCAAATTGCAAATTGTTACTTACAGTGTACCTGTGAGTACTCGTAAGCAATCTACCTCATATTTGCTCAATTTGTTTTTTTTGTATTGCTTAGTCTTGCTTATATTTTTTGTTTTGTATTTCCATATCTTGTGTTTTGTATAGTCCATGTTTACATGTTTTTTCTTTAATCTCATTAATTGCCTTGGTTGCCTAGCCTAGCCATACTCCCTTACTCCATTGTACCCCTGTAAGCCCCTTTTGTGTTTGTTTTGTACAGTATTGTGTATATATTTTTCCCTATTTTATAGCTTATTTCTACTTATTTCTGATTCTACAATCAGCTTTTTTTATGCAGTCAAGTATAGACCCAGAACTTAACCTATTATCCACTATCTATGCCAATAATCACTTTAATGATCTAAATTGCAGATATTTTGCAGCACATGATGTAAACAATGTATTAACTCATAATCACAATATCTCTGTAATCAATTTGAACGTTAGATCCCTAGGTAAACACTTCGATGATGTTAGTGCCTTGATTGAAACTATTGGCAACAAATTCTCTTTTATTATACTTACTGAAACATGGTTGAAAGAGGATACTACTCAACTCTTTAACATGCCTAACTACTCAGCAATTCACAACTGTCGTCAACTTCAGAGAGGTGGTGGCACTGCTCTTTACTACCACCAAGAACTAACATGCTTAAAAGAAATTAGAACTAGAGACTGCTATGGGGAGTATATCTTCGCCAGCTTCAGAGTCAAGGGTGCCGAGTCTGTCCTGTCTGTGGGTGCAGTCTATAGAATTCCCAACACTGATGTGTCTGTATTCAACTCAAACCTTAGAAATCTAATACTTGATAACAGACTGAACAAAAACCACCTAATTATCGCAGGGGACTTTAATATTGACCTCTGCGAGCCAGAACACCCTACTGCTGTTAGCTTCCTCAACTGTATGAATTCCTGCCTCCTCATACCCTTAATCACTAGACCTACTAGAATCACTGATAGCACTGCCACGACTCTAGATCACATCTGGACCAACATAACCTCTCTGCTTACTTCAGGTATAATCACCGATAGCACTACAGACCACTACCCCACATTTCTCTTAACTAACATTAGCAAACCACCTCTAGAAACAAGGGAGTTAAGCTTTAGGCTGCACAATGAAACTGCTATAAACAATTTTATAACTGCTGCTGATAATGTCAACTGGGAGTCCGAGTTAGGTAACATAGGGGACATCAACCTAGCAGTGCAATCTTTTCTACAAACAACTCTTAGCCTTTATAACACCCACTGTCCTAGGCTTACAAAACAAGTCACAAGCAAAAGGCTTAACAATCCTTGGCTTACAAAGGGAATACTGAAATCCATTAACAAAAAACACGACCTTGAGAAGAAGTATAGGTTAGGAATAGTCTCCAAAGAATTCTCAAAGAATTACTCATTATTGCTATCTAAGATAATTAGACGAGCCAAAACTAAATACTACGAAGATAAATTTACTCAAATAAAGAGCAACATTAAACAAACTTGGAGCACAATTTCACAAATATTGGGATCAAAGAAATCTTTAAATAACAAACCTACTCTCCTGTCTAATAACGATGGTCAGCTTTCAGCCTCTGATTCTGCTATTGAGTTCAATAGGTTCTTCTCTTCCATTGGTTCATCCCTTGCAAATGATATTCCATCTTCCAGTACTGACATTAAGGACTATCTTACAGGTAACTATCCACAGTCTCTGTACCTAAAGCCTATTAACTCCACTGACGTCAATGAGATAATCCTTTCCCTTAAAACCAAGTCTGGTGCCCTTGAGGAGATACCAACTTTAATTTACAAAAAAGCCTCCAGATCTTTAGACCCTGCTATTGCTTTGCTCTTCAACAAGTCACTTGAACTCCAAACCTTTCCAGATATTCTAAAAAACGCGAGAGTAACGCCTGTCCACAAATGTGGTGACCCCACAGATGTTAACAACTACAGACCTATATCAATCCTGCCAAACTTGTCAAAAATTTTTGAAAAACTTATATACAAGCAACTTTACTCATATCTAGCCAAACTCAATATACTTAGCCCTTGCCAATATGGCTTCAGACCCAAAAAAAGCACTAACGATGCACTAATTAGTATGCTTAACTCGATTCATACAGCTCTTGATAAAAAGGAGTTCCCTGTTGGGTTATTTGTGGACCTGCGTAAAGCTTTTGATACTGTCAACCACCATAACCTTCTTCTTAAATTACATCATTATGGAGTCAGAGGACACTCCCTACAATACCTCGAGTCCTACCTTACTGACAGGCTCCAATATGTTTCTGTGAATAATACAATTTCTCCCACCCTACCCATCAACATTGGTGTTCCTCAGGGCAGCATACTTGGCCCTCTCCTCTTTCTCATCTACATTAATGACCTTCCAAATGCCTCCCAACACCTCAAACCAATTCTATTTGCTGACGACACAACCTTCATTTACTCCAGTCCTGACCCTCTTGCTCTAAATGCCACAGTAAATACTGAGCTAAATAAAGTCCATCTTTGGCTAACTGCCAACAAACTCACCCTTAACATTGACAAAACCTTCTATATTCTGTTTGGCAATAAATGCTCTAGTCTTATAAATCTCAAAATAAACAATACCCAAATTTGTAACAAATTAGATGGCAAATTCCTTGGCATTCTCATTGACCACTAGCTGAATTTCCAGGGACACATTCTAAATATATCAAAAAAAGTTTCAAAAACTGTGGGCATTCTTTCTAAGATCAGATATTATGTACCACGCCCTGCCCTGGTGACTCTCTATTACTCCCTTATCTATCCTTATCTCAACTATGGTATTTGTGCTTGGGGTTCTACTACCCAAAATCACTTACGTCCTCTAATTACCCAACACAAAGCCGCTATTAGAACAATATCCAACTCTGGCCCCAGACATCACTCGGTACCCCTACTCAAATCTCTTAATATGTTAGATATTAAGTCACTGCACATTCTCTCATGTGTATTATACATATATAAAACGCTAAACCATAATGCCAATCCTGATCTTAAAAGCTTCATAGAAGGTTGTAACAGAACCCATGAGCACCACACCAGAAATAAATACAGTTTTGATATTCCTAGAGTACGTCTTAATCAAACTAGAAATGCTCTGCAAATCAAGGGGCCCAGAATGTGGAATGACCTTCCCAACCATGTTAAAGACTGTACCTCTCTCAACCAGTTTAAGATAAAAACTAAACACTACCTAATAAATTCCCTGTAATCTACCTCACTCCTCTATTGTCAACCCATGGCTGTTATTTTCTTTTTTTTTTTTTTAATCAACACTGTTTGTCAACCTATTGTATTTGTGCTGCTTTTTCAGTCATGTTCCCCCTTTTTTTTATCTTTATTTGTATTTGTTCTCAACACCTTTTAATCTTTATGCTCAATTAGTATTAAGTTCTAGATATTAATGTTTTTCTTGCCCGAAACGCATTGCGTAATAGTGGCTTTAGGCATTGTATGTACTAGCTCTATCTATATATCAATCCATTAATGTAACATCACTTGTATGTATATACCTTACCTGAATAAACATCTGAATCTGAATCTGAATCTGATATTTATTTATTATTTATTTATACACTAGTTTATGCTATAAAAATCTTTAAGGAATGTATTGTTGGAACGTCGACAGAAAACGATGTTACGTTGGAATGTATATGGGGTAGACTATTGCAAACAAGATGGTATGGTGTCTACTACCAACTGTAGCATAGGTTTAGGGCCTACTACCACCTGTTAGGTGGGTAAGGGGTCCATACCACTTGTAGGATGGGTCTAGGTCCAACAACTGCCCATAGAATGGGTATGGGACCACTATCATCCACAGGATGGGTATGGGGTCCACTACCGTCTAATGGATGGGTATATGGTCCTCTACTACCCACAGGATGAATATGGCGTCCACTACTGCTTGCAGGATGAGTATGAGGTCCACTACTGCCCACTGGATGGGTCTATGTTCCACTTCCGCCCACAGGATGTGTGTGACTAGGGGACCACAATCATTCACAGGAAAGTGCACTACAGCCGACAGGATGGGTATGGGGATCACTACCATCCACAGGATGGGTATGGGGTTCATTAGCGCCCACAGGATGCGTATGGGGACCACAACTGCCCACAGGATTGGTATGGGGTCCATTACCGCCCACAGGATGGGCATTGGGTCCACTACTACCAACAGAATGAGTATATTGGGTCCACTACTGCCCACAGGATGGGTATGGAATTTATAATTATAATAAGCACTATTAGTTTATTATTACTTAAGTTTTTTATTACTACTTAATTATTATAATTAAGTACCTAATTTCTTCTCTGTAGTTTTCTACTCTGTGCTTTAAAATTGCTGTGTATCTAGTGTTACCCAATCTCCCAATCTTTATGCATTTAATCCAATCAACTTTACCATTGTGATCATTGTTGTTTTCTTATACGTGCTATCAATATACTGTATTGTGCCAATTAATCTTTGTTAAATTACTATTCAATCTGTCAGTGCAATCCATCTGACCCTCCTATGTGCTTTATACATATCTGTCTTATCTCATTGTTTTCTTACAAAGTATCTGTTATCATTTTATAAATTTTGCTAGTATTTACCTACTTAAAATTTTCTGTTAGATTAAGGACCTGACCGAAACCCTGCCAATACACATGGCATTACGAGAATGTAATCACTATGCAATATATCCTTACAATCCCAATGTACCTTCTTATATATATATATATATATATATATATATATATATATATATATATATATATATATATATATATATATATATATATATATATATATATATATATATATAATAACGATTATATAATATAATAACAATATTTTATATATATATATATATATATATATATATATATATATATATATATATATATATATATATATATATATATATATATATATATATATATATATAAATAAATCGTTATTATATATATAATATCGTTATTATATTATATATATATATATATATATATATATATATATATATGTCGTACCTAGTAGCCAGAACGCACTTCTCAGCCTACTATGCAAGGCCCGATTTGCCTTATAAGCCAAGTTTTCATTAATTAATGTTTTTTCGACTACCTAACTTACCTAACCTAACCTAACCTAACTTTTTCGGCTACCTAACCTAACCTAACCTATAAAGATAGGTTAGGTTAGGTTAGGTAGGGTTGGTTAGGTTCGGTCATATATCTACGTTAATTTTAACTCCAATAAAACAAAATTGACCTCATACATAATGAAATGGGTAGCTTTATCATTTCAAAAAAAAAAAATTAGAGAAAATATATTAATTCAGGAAAACTTGGCTTATTAGGCAAATCGGGCCTTGCATAGTAGGCTGAGAGGTGCGTTCTGGCTACTAGGTACGACATATATATATATATATATATATATATATATATATATATATATATATATATATATATATATATATATATATATATATATATAAATCGTTATTACATACAATAATGGTGCTTCCCAAATCAATATTATATACAACAGTGTATGCTTTGAAAATCTTTGAAAAGAAAAAAAGAGAATGGATTGTAGGAACGTCAAAGATTACGATGTTACATTGGAATGTCTATGGGAACACTAAATTAAAATTAAATCGAAATTAAAATCAAAATGTTTATTCAGGTAAAAATACATACATAGAAGATGATGTGGGATATTTGGGGCTTGACTCAACTTATTTAATTATTAAATTAATGAAAGTAATTACGAAGGACCACCCGCTTTTAAGAAAAGAGGGAAACTAATAAAAAGTGATCATTAGACACTCCTAGAAGAACCAGTGTCAATGGTTAAATATTAGGAAGTATAATCACTTAACTAATTAATGGGCTGTATAGATAATTAACTTGAATCAAAGCCTCAAACACCTACATTGGGGGGTTATTGCTAGAACTTCATATACGTCTAGAAACTAAATAAATAAATAAATAAATAAATATGTTTATTCAGGTAAGGTACATACATACAAGTGATGTTACATTAATGGATTGATATATAGATAGAGCTAGTACATACAATGCCTAAAGCCACTATTACGCAATGCGTTTCGGGCAAGAAAAACATTAATATCTAGAACTTAATACTAATTGAGCATAAAGAATAAAAGGTGTTGAAAACAAATACAAATAAAGATAAAAAAAAGGGGGAACATGACTGAAAAAGCAGCACAAATACAATAGGTTGACAAACAGTGTTGATTAAAAAAAAATAATAATAATAAAATAAAATAACAGACATGGGTTGACAATAAAGGAGTGAGGTGGGTTACAGGGAATTTATTAGGTAGTGTTTAGTTTTTATCTTAAACTGGTTGAGAGAGGTACAGTCTTTAACATGGTTGGGAAGGTCATTCCACATTCTGGGTCCCTTGATTTGTAGAGCATTTCTAGTTTGATTAAGTCGTACTCTAGGAATATCAAAACTGTATTTATTCCTGGTGTGGTGCTCATGGGTTCTGTTACAACCTTCAATGAAGCTTTTGAGGTCAGGATTGGCATTACAGTTCAGCGTTTTATATATGTATAATACACAAGAGAGAATGTGCAGTGACTTAATATCTAACATATTCAGAGATTTGAGTAAGGGTACCGAGTGATGTCTGGGGCCAGAGTTGGTTATTGTCCTAATAGCAGCTTTGTGTTGGGTAATGAGAGGACGTAAATGATTTTGGGTAGTAGAACCACAAGCACAAATACCATAGTTGAGGTATGGATAGATGAGGGAGTAATAGAGAGTAACCAGGGCAGGGCGGGGTACATAATATCTGATCTTAGAAAGAATGCCAACAGTTTTTGAAACTTTTTTTGATATATTTAGAATGTGACCCTGGAAATTCAGCTTGTGGTCGATGAGAACGCCAAGGAATTTGCCATCTAATTTGTTACAAATTTGGGTATTGTTTATTTTGAGATTTATCTGATTAGAGGATTTATTGCCAAACAGAATATAAAACGTTTTGTCAATGTTAAGGGTGAGTTTGTTGGCAGTTAGCCAAAGATGGACTTTCTCTAGCTCAGTATTTACTGTGGCATTTAGAGCAAGGGGGTCAGGACTGGAGTAAATGAAGGATGTGTCGTCAGCAAATAGAATTGGTTTGAGGTGTTGGGAGGCATTTGGAAGGTCATTAATGTAGATGAGAAAGAGGAGAGGGCCAAGTATGCTGCCCTGAGGAACACCAATGTTGATGGGTAGGGTGGGAGAAATTGTATTATTCACAGAAACATACTGGAGCCTGTCAGTAAGATAAGATTTGAGGTATTGCAGGGAGTGTCCTCTGACTCCATAATGATGTAATTTAAGAAGAAGGTTTTGATGGTTGACAGTGTCAAAAGCCTTACGCAGGTCAACAAATAACCCAACAGGAAACTCCTTTTTATCAAGAGCTGCGTGAATTAAGTTAATCATACTAATAAGTGCATCGTTAGTGCTTTTTTTGGGTCTGAAGCCATATTGACAAGAGCTAAGTATATTGTGTTTGGCTAGAAAAGAGTAAAGCTGCTTGTAGATTAGTTTTTCGAATAGTGTGGTTCATGCACCAGTTCATTGTGTAATAACTAATCTTATGACCAAATTAAAGAAATGTATAGAAGATTATCACCAGTAATTATAAAGATCATTAACATCAGAAATTAATCATTCTAATAAACACGTATTATCTCCAGTGTACATGATCCGCATCCAATTAAATATTAGGATATAGAAGTAATGAATTTTAAAGTAAATAAGTGAATACGAAAGGTCTTAGCTTTAAGACGATTTCAATGATATCATTTACGACTCATCCTCGGGATTTCTGGAATTCCTCGTAGAAACACTGGGAGATGAATAACACGGAGTAAGGTAACAGCTCGTGGACTCTTCACATGCGAGCTGTAATTTAAGGGATATTACGTAGCATTGAACTAGGCTACTGAAATATCTATATTCATGAAAATGGGAAAACACATTAGTTATGGTACTAACATGGGTTTTGTTAAGGTCGCTCGATCTAACGACAAGCTTCCCCGGCATATACAATTTCTAATGATGCATCAAAAGGGAATTTTATACTTAGCTAAGGGGTACAGATTATGTTGAAGCTTGCCAAAACCGCGTCCCAAGCTCCAACTCTCCCAATGGCGTACACGTGGTTGATAGCTTGGCTTTAATGTCGACGCGTTATTAGTTGCCCAGTCACTGCAGATCACATAGAACAATATTATCTAGTTCTATGTTGAGTACCAGGGTAATTCTTGCTGATAACTTCAACGTCACTTGTCTCAGACTCTGACACCAAGACCTTGTTGCTCAATTCCGCAACACGAGACTTCACGCCGCACTCAGGCGTCTTGTCCACACCAACAACAATGGCTTCTCCTCCCTCACCCACTAGCGTCCCGCATTCGCTATAGAAATTATTTATCACGAATAATATTATTTCGTGCAATTGTGGCTAAAATGCTTTAATAAAGACTGGGTTGTAATTCTAGGGAGTTAAATATTATTACTTTCTCGTCTTATGGTAGTAAACAAGAAATGGAGAAGATTTTAGTTTTCTCCGTGGCATTCATGCGTGACGGTAAAATTATTACTTGATAACAATTGTAACTAAAAACTCTCGATTTGGAATTATTTGGGAGTTATGTTATCTGTAAATAATTATCACACGGAATACTGATGATTTTAGAGAATCACATTCAATTCTCTAACACACTGGATATAAATGCGTTTAACTAGGTAGAATCTGACGCAATACTGGTGCTTGGTTTCGTAAGAATTCCAGTATTCTTATACAGATATAATAATTAGTTCATGTGAACACTACTGTTAGTAAATTTTAGTAACTACAGTAATTAGTATATTTTAATACTAGTTTATAATAATACAATAGTATTGTATTAGTGTTGGAAATTTCCAACATAACTCCGGGGGGAGATTTATCGGGTCGCAGTGTAATGTTGAGTACTGACATACCCATCTCGAAGTTAGTATTAATATTAATATGTTAGTATGTTAGTACACACATAACGGATGTCCCGTAATTGTCAAGGACATGCAAGAAACTTAAGTCTTGCAAATTTCATGTCGAATGGAACATGTTATTATGAATTATCTAAAGTTAATATCTAAGAAAGTCTACAATAAACTCTGTGACTAGTGTCGCTATGACATGTAATGTTTATGATACTAAGTCTTAAAGTCTAGTAAACTCTCAGATACTCTAGACGAAATAATGTTGTCATTAATAGCCTATACAACAATTAAGAATTAAATCACACAATTTAAATAACTGAGAATCTACTGTGATGAGAATGTTCTGGGTCATGGTGACTTGAAACGATTTGTTACTTGACATCACACCACAGTATTATCATGATTACTTAAATTGGATGGGAAGGTATTTGCTCTTGGTCAGAGCTATAATAGGCTTGTAGTTTCCGCTTGCATTGTTGAGCAACAGCTCTAGTGGGGCGGTTGGCGGTTGTGGATCAGAATTGCTGTCCTCGGAAACTGTTGGTGAAGCTGGTTCTGGTAAACACTCTCGTTCTGCTAATTCGAGAGGTACCAACTTCTCTAAGGTTTTCAGGGTAGTGTTGCCTCTGCACAAAACTTTCACTACTCTTAGGATGCCTTGGTGGTCTGGGTGGATAGCAACAATTTTGCCTATGGGCCACTCTGACCTCGGTCCATCACTGTCAACCAATACTAGGTCTCCTGGTTTAAGTTCTACTTTATTATAGGGACTCGAAGCTCCGTAGTGGTACTCTCGTAGAGCTGTGAGGTACTCTCGAGTCCACACCTCATTCCACCTTTCAATTACTCTTGAGAGATGTTGGTAACTTTCTACTAAGTCACTCCTGGTTACATGTGAAGGGTCGACGGGGTCCTCTTCTGCCAAAGGTATGAGTGGGCTCAGCAGGCCTCCATGTATCAAGTGTGAGGGACTCAGAGGTTCTCTCTGTGAGAAATCATCTGACAGGTATGTTAATGGGCGGTTATTGACTCGCGCCTCGATTTCCACGACAAGTGTTTGGAGTTCGGAGTAACTTATTTTCTGTCGATGTAAGGCCTTCCTTAAACACTTCTTGACAGTTCCTATCATACGTTCGTAGAACCCACCTTGCCAAGGGGCTCTTGGAGCAATAAATTTCCAGTGGCATTGTCGTCTCTGCAGGACTGACTGCACTTCTGGATGATTCCATACCTCTCGTAGACAGGCTTCTCCTGCCACAAAATTTGAACCATTGTCCAATATAATTAGTTTGGGACAGGATCTGCGAGCTGCAAATCTACGGAAAGCTTGGATGAAGGCTTCAGCACTCATATCTGAAGTCACTTCTAGATGTACGCCTCGCGTGGTAGCACACGTGAAGAGGCAAATGTAAGCTTTCACTGGTATCTTATCTGGATTGCCAGTGAGAAGCAAGGCTCCTGTGTAATCGACACCAGTGGTCTCAAAGGGACGAAGATGAACCACTCTTTCTTCAGGGAGTGGTGGAGGTCCTGGGTAAGGACACACTCGAGCATCGTATCTTTTGCAGATTACACAGAATTTAATAATTGATTTGACTGTTTGACGACCTTGAGGAAGCCAGAATTTCTGTCTAAGGTCGGTGAGAGTGTCTAACACTCCACCATGTATAGTACCATATTGATGGTGATGTAAAACTAGAAGTTTGGTTTCCACTACACATAAGGGGCATAACTGGCCGACCTCTCACAGTGTTCAAGAGAGAACTGGATAAGCACCTCCAAAGGATACCTGATCAACCAGGCTGTGACTCATACGTCAGGCTGCGAGCAGCCGCGTCTAACAGCCTGGTTGATCAGTCCAGCAACCAGGAGGCCTGGTCGACGACCGGGCCGCGGGGACACTAAGCCCCGGAAGCACCTCAAGGTAACCTCAAGGTAAGGCTATGATGTGGTGACGTGGTAGAAGGATCGGATTCTTTGTATCCAGATCAATTTTTGCATGAAGCAAACGTCCTCCACACCTTAATATATTATGAGTGTTGGCATTATACCAGATACCTAGAGACTTAGTTAATTTATCTGGAAGATTTTCATATTCGTTTCCATAGGTCTCTTGCTGTGCACGTTTGATCCAGTAGAGGATAGGATTGGGAAACTTATGTCTGATTTCTATCTTAGCAAGAAAGTTAAACACATGTGCTGTCACTCTTAATAACTTACTTAAGTTAGAATAATTGTGAGGATCAATAGCTAAGATTCGATGAGATTCTGGTTCATTCATGGCAGTAGTGATATTGGTCACTATGACTTGTGGCTTTTGTTTGGGCCACTGACCACCAACAAGCCATGAAGGTCCATTAAACCACATCGAAGACTTGATAAGTTGTTTTAGTGTTAATCCTCGAGATAAATAATCTGCAGGATTGTCCTTAGTAGGAACATGTCTGAATTTATATCCAGCAGATAATTCATGAATTTCCCTAACACGATTACTGACGTAGGGAGTTTTATTGTTGTTGTTTCTTACCCATTGTAAGACTGCCTCATTGTCTGACCACACGACAATCTCACCAAAGTGGATATTATTGAGTGTCTTGGTCAGGCAATGAGCCAATCTGACTCCCACCAGCAATGCAGTTAACTCCATTTGAGGTAAAGATCTCTTCTTAATGGGAGCAACTCTTGCTTTAGATGTGAGCAAAATTGATTGTGCACTATTAACTAAGTAGGCTACAGCGCCATACGCTTTGCCAGAGGCATCGCAAAAAAACGTGCAAATTTGTGGGCAAATTTGGTCCTGAAGCATTACGAGAAAATTTCAAAACACCTAACTGATTGAAATCCGTTGTGAGTATCTGCCATTTAGCTTGTAACTCACTTGGTAACGGATCATCCCATCCCATATGTTTCTGCCAGCATTCCTGCATTAGGAGTTTGCCCCTTATTAATATAGGACTAAGTAAGCCTAAAGGGTCAAACGGTTGACTGACATACGAGAGTAATTTTCTCATGGTAAGGGATGAATTATCGGTTTGTACTGACTTGACATTCATCTCGTCAGTACTTGTGTTCCATTCCACGCCCAGAACCTTTAATTGATTAGGTACCTGATAACCTGGAAATTCTTTCTCGATTATCTGGTTTAATGATTTATTATTTGAGGCCCATGATTGTAGTGGCATATTGGCTCCTAATAACTCACGGTTAGCCTCATGGTAGATTTCTACCAAATTGGATTGATCATTTGTAGTTCCCTGGAAATTATCGACATACAAGTTGTCACTAATTTCTGCCTTATAAAGGCTATTTGACTTCCTCAAATGTGTATCTAATGTTGCTTGCAATAGAAACGGGGAAGACGTCGCTCCGAATAATACTGATGCAAAACGATATGTGATGATATCACTGTTAGGATCCAGTGGGTCCTTAATCTAGAGAAACTTGGTGTAATTACGATCCTCTTCCTGTAAACCTATTCTAAGGAAAGCTTTACTGATATCAGCAGTATAAGCAAAAATACCAGTACGGAATCGTAATAGCACATCATGTAGCCTTTGGGTTAGGCTAGGTCCCGTTTGGAGACATTCATTCAAAGACACACTGTTGGGCTTCACTTTAGCACTACAGTTGAAGACAATACGTATTGGTGTTGTCAATGAATCTTTCACCACAGCGTGATGGGGTAAATAGTGACCTATTTTCCGGTCATCATTATCAACAACCTCGATAAATTTACTGTTGAGTTGTTGTTGGATTAGTTAATGATACATGTTTAGTTTGTCTGGCTGCTTCTTCAGTCGTGTTAATTGGGACTGTAATTGTGAGGCTGACATGAAATAATTAACTGGAAGTTGTGGATGATTCAACTTTCATGGTAGTCTCACCCAGTATTGTTTATCTTTATAGACAACTGTATCCAGATATTGCTGGTAAGTCCACATATCATCAGGGCTTGGTTGTTCAGGGATAATACCTAAAGTGTCTAAATCCCACAGATGATGTACAAGTGGATCAGACTCAATATCTTCAGATATTTCTCTGAAATGTAGGGGTGACTGTTCCAAGCCTAGTCACGCCACTATTATATTGTTAGATTGTTGGTTGGTTGACGCTGGATTTTGTTGGAAAAGCACCGGTCCAGTAAGCAATTTGCCTCCAGCAGATGACAACAAATTCATTCCGTGTTGTCTGGTGCATCCCGTTATAAATTTATAATAATGGTCAGCGCCTATAAGTATTCCAACATCAGTGAGGCAGTCAGAATTTATTTTGTAATCTGCAAGCCTCATGCGGTTTCGTTTAAGATATTTCGCAGTGCGAGCTAATCCTGTCACCTGCAGGTCTGTAGGAAGTTTGTCTACTATTACCGCTTATATTGGACTAGTGGAAGATCCAAGTCTCACTAATACCTTAACTACTTGGTATTCACGAGGTCCACTATTAGTCAAGAAACCAGAAATATTCAATCTCACACTTTTGGCAGGTTTTAATCTTAACTGCTCGACTAATTGTTGTGTAATGAAGGTTTTCTGTGATCCTTGATCAAAAAGACCTCTAGTGTTAACTCTAGATTTCCTGTTTATTAGTCTAAGTTGAGCTGTAGGCAGAGTAGTATTATTGCCTGACTCAGTAGCAAGTACATTTATTTCTTGATGTACTTTGCAATATTGTACTGTGGTAGAATTCGTGGAATTCTCCCCAGTTGTCATGGATTGGGTAGAAGTTTTTCTACATAAGGCATAGTGATGTGCACCTTGGTTGCATCTACTGCATGAACGTAGTTGCACTACACATTTTTTGGGATCATGAGAGCCCATGCACTTGGTGCACCTGTGTATTTCTTGTAACCGTTTAATCTGGTATTAAAGTTAGGATAAACAGAACATTGATAGATGGCATGTCCTTGACTACAAAACAGACACCTTCTCTCTCTGGTTGACTTTGTTTCTTTAGCAGACAAGTCATTGGTTACATCAGAAGGAGTTACTAAGTACCTACATTACCACTCCTCTTTCCAGTGGATGGAGCAGCCCTAGGTTTATATTTATTAGACTTATTTAAAGTCGGTTTTGTTTTGACTGAAGTGTCAATATCAGGTGGTTTAGACTCAGGTTTAATCTTATCATGGGTCTTCAACCGGTTAACCGTTATCCTCAGTCCCTCGAATATTTGGTCAAGAGTGAGAAACTCGGTTTTATAGTGTGAGCAGATCTCTGCTAAGATATTTCGAGGTAATTTCCTCTGCAAAAGTAACTTGATCGACCATTCTGAGGCTGGTATATCAACTTTAGTACCTAAGGCCTTCACCAGGGACTCTACTTCTAGCCTGGAGCTTTGAAGTGAGTCTGGTCTGCTACTTGGTGCATTCAGATCTAGCAACTGGTAATAAAGGTTAGCTATACTCAACTCCTTGTTGCAATAGTTCAACTTTAGCAGTTTTATAGCTTCCTCATAATTACTCTCAGTGAGAGCTAGGTTATTTATGACCTTTTTAGCCTCTCCTTTGAGAAGATTAAGCAGGTATGAGAATTTAGAAATCTTGTCAAGAGAAGATTTCTTATGTATATGAACTTCAAATGAAGTCCAAAAGTTGTCCCAATTTTCTGTATCCAGCCTTGTAAATGTAGGTAAGTCTAAAGTAGGTAAACGAACCTCAGGTAATTGATTACTGGATTGAGACATAGCATTATTTGTATTAGATTTAGATTGTGTTACTAGATTGGATAGCATGTAAAGTCTATCTTGAGTCTCATCTTCATACTGGGAAATATCTACTATAATTCGATCCATTTCATCAGTATCAGTTTCTATGGGATTCAGTAAACCAAGATAAGATTGACTTGTAGATTTAACTTGATCAAATTTCAGATCAGCCACTCTCACTGATGTTTCTAATTGATAAGAATCAATGGGAGTTGCTTTAGATAAGCCCTCAGACTTGTTAATTAATCTAGTTAAATGACCTTTGAGGCCAATATAGGTTCTCCTTAAATGCCATGATGGGTTTAAGTCCAAGCTTCATGGGATTTGAATAAGTATTACTAATGAAGCTGGGTTACTTGTTCATTGGTTGACAAGTAATATTAAGTATAGCCTAATTTAATGTGGCTAAATTATACTCTACCTCACTCGAGGTTAAATGTACCAACCTAACAACAAGTAGCTAGTTATTTTGAGCACTGCTTGAACTTCACCATTAACGTTCGTCCGGTTAGCTCTTCTATATCACCATTAGATGTAATGGTGATCATCCAGCAATACTCAAAACAGATACACACAAAATAATGAGTACAAGATGAAATAATATGGATATACTCTAATCAGAGTTATCTCAAAATTTAATCCCACCCTTGATAGGGTCAGCACAAAGGGTATAATACATATACTACTAACTAGCTCAAGTCTAGTTGTGATAATTTCTACCTAAGAAACTACAAATTTATTTAGTCTGTGTTTGTGCCAAATTCAGCACAATCACAGCCTAAATTTCTACCTAATAAGATTGGTAAAGATTATTGTGGTGCAGTAATGTGAATATAATTGTGCTGTATTTTTGGGGTTTTTGGATTTTATAGTTTATAAGTGTGCACTTGCACATACAAGTGAAAACAGTTATTTACAGTGAGACGATAATCTCTTTCAAGAGAGATTGAGCCTACTCTTCCCTTCACAAGTACGTCTATATACAAGATAATATAGAAGATACGTCCAGCAAGTATCTCCAAACGTTTTGCCCAGAGGGCAAAATGTATCCAGCACACCGGCACACCTGCTTCAGCCACCGTAACCAGCAAACTGCTCGTCCTTTGCCTGCCTGTCGCTGATTGGTTGGTGTCCCGTCGCACATGTCCTCCGCCCTCCGCCACAAGTTGATGTCTGGGCTGCAGTGCGCTAATATTATCAGAATATCTCAGTGCTCCAAGCAGTTGACATCTCTCGCTGGTAGACTAAGCCTTGGCTTTCGTGTACTAAGGGAGGTGGAAGCTCGAAGCCAATATTCCAGCTCCATTCATATTTTATTTTGCTATCACTGTAACCCACATGTCTTAACGTAACTTTTCATTTGCCAGTGATTATTCATATTATTTTGTTTGTTGACTTGTCTTTCATATTTTATGTGCTTAACTTTATTCATGTCTTGTTTTTCTAAAGTAATTAAAATTTCATTGTTAATTTACTTGTTTTGTGTCTTCCCATTACCTTACCACAGACGAAAGCTCCAGCTTTTCTCTTTTTTTTCTATTATGTGACGAGGCCCTGCCCCTAGCTTTTGAAACAGCCGAACACCAACGCTTTACCGTCACAACAGTTAAATTTGGCTTGCTAGCCACAGCCGTTTGTGATAATTGATTGTGTTGATCAATTTGTCAACTACATGTGACCTAGACTCACCTGACAGGTGTACACCATCTCTTGCCAGGTTTTGTCTATATGGTCTGGCTGTAAATTGGATATAAGTGGCATCCAATCTCACTCGTTTTTTCAGCCTGAAGTTTATGTATTTGGCAGCTCTCTGGTAATATTCTGGTGTTACTCCCCAATGATTATCCTGACTCAGTTGGCGAGGTTCCACTAATGTGAATACTACCGAATTGCTGATGAGCTTAAATGAAGAAATTATGGTTTTAAGGTGATTGATCGCCTCAGCTGGATGACGAGTAGGATGGATGTCATTACCACCTAAGTAAATAATGGTTAGATGGTGAGGCCACTCTAACGCAGGTGTTAGTGTGGAGTTGTTATAAAAGTTATGAGCTGTTGCTCCTGGTGACCTAAAGATTCTTACTTCAGTATGAGGTATAGGTCTAAGTGTTGTGGGTAATTGACTGTGTCCCACGAGTGCTACCTTATACATGAGGTGTAAGTAGCAATGACTTGGTGTGACTTAGGCTAACCTATGTGTTACGCTGCCGGTAGACACAATTAATTTAAATGGTTAGTCTAGACTACTTCACACGGTGATTAGTTATTACTAATTAGTATGTATATTTATATTTTATGTTTATCCAGTTCAAAGGACCATAATGTGGGATATTTGAGCCTTGACTCTATTTATTTAATTATTAAATTAATGAAAGTAATTACGAAGGACCACCCGCTTTTAAGAAAAGAGGGAAACTAATAAAAAGTGTTCATTAGAAACTCCAGGAAGAACCAGTGTCTATGGTTAAATATTAGGAAGTATAATCACTTAACTAATTAATGGGCTGTATAGATAATTAACTTGAATCAAAGCCTCAAACACCTACATTGGTGGGTTATTGCTAGAACTTCATATACGTCTAGGAACTAGTGGGGTTCGTGCACCAGTTCATTGTGTAATAACTAATCTAATGACCAAATTAAAGAAATCTATAGAAGATTATCACCAGTAATTATAAAGATCATTAACATCAGAAATTAATCATTCTAATAA
This sequence comes from Procambarus clarkii, assembly GCF_040958095.1. Classification (NCBI taxonomy): domain Eukaryota; kingdom Metazoa; phylum Arthropoda; class Malacostraca; order Decapoda; family Cambaridae; genus Procambarus; species Procambarus clarkii. Next base: position 9,909,480 of record NC_091229.1, read on the forward strand.
ACACGTATTATCTCCAGTGTACATGATCCGCATCCAATTAAATATTAGGATATAGAAGTAATGAATTTTAAAGTAAATAAGTGAATACGAAAGGTCTTAGCTTTAAGACGATTTCAATGACATCATTTACGACTCATCCTCGGGATCTCCGGAATTCCTCGTAGAAACACTGGGAGATGAATAACACGGAGTAAGGTAACAGCTCGTGGACTCCTCACATGCGAGCTGTAATTTAAGGGATATTACGTAGCATTGAACTTGGCTACTGAAATATCTATATTCATGAAAATGGGAAAACAAATTAGTTATGGTACTAACATGGGTTTTGTTAAGGTCGCTCGATATAACGACAAGCTGCCCCGACATATACAATCTCTAATGATGCATCAAAAGGGATATATATACTTAGCTAAGGGGTACAGATTATGTTGAAGCTTGCCGAAACCGCATCCCAAGCTCCAACTCTCGCAATGGCGTACACGTGGTTGATAGCTTGGCTTGAATGTCGACGCGTTATTAGCTGGCAGGTCACTGCAGATCACGTAGAACAATATTAACTAGTTCTATGTTGAGTACCAGGGTAATTCTTGCTGATAACTTCAACGTCACGTGTCTCAGACTCTGACACCAAGAACTTGTTGCTCAATTCCGCAACACTAGACTTCACGCCGCACTCAGGCGTCTTGTCCACACCAACAACAATGGCTTCTCCTCCCTCACCCACTAGCGTCCCGCATTCGCTATAGAAATTATTTATCACAAATAATATTGTTTCGCGCAATTGTGGCTAAAATGCTTTAATAAAGACTGGGTTGTAATTCTAGGGAGTTAAATATTATTACTTTCTCGTCTTATGGTAGTAAACAAGAAATGGAGAAGATTTTAGTTTTCTCCATGGCATTCATGCGTGACAATAAAATTATTACTTGATAACAATTGTAACTAAAAACTCTCGATTTGGAATTATTTGGGAGTTATGTTATCTGTAAATAATTATCACACGGAAAACTGATGATTTTAGAGAATCACATTCAATTCTCTAACACACTGGATATAAATGTGTTTAACTAGGTAGAATCTGACGCAATACTGGTGCTTGGTTTCGTAAGAATTCCAGTATTCTTATACAGATATAATAAATAGTTCATGTGAACACTACTGTTAGTAAATTTTAGTAACTACAGTAATTAGTATATTATAATACTAGTTTATAATAATACAATAGTATTGTATTAGTGTTGGAAATTTCCAACAGATGAGTTACAAACATAGTAGTAGGCATCCTTCAGTCTAAAGACTACGGAGTTGCGCCCTGACAGGGCGCAAAGCTTGGGTAGGTAGATATGGAGGAGAAGCTGTTACCCATGCAGCAGGTTACCCCCTCTCCACGTTGCTGAAATTATCCAATAGAAAGGCAAATGCTAATACACATGGTTCCAGCAACGTCGCAGGAGCTGCCAGAAAAAGGTCGAAGTCAACAATGAACTGCCTTAGGGGCTGCAACTCCGGATTTTTCCTCGAGGTTGACTCCTGAAGCCTTTCCCAAAAAAGGGGTATGGCCGCAAGGCAGCGGAGGTTTAAATTCAGGGTTTTCCTTTCCCTAGATGGGCTGCCTTCCCGGGCTATCGAGTCCCATCTACCCGGAGCAGCTGGTTTTAAGGCCCCAGAGGCACACCCTCGCCCCTTCTACTGTCGGTGAAAGCAGTTCCGCCGGACTTAAAGACTAAGCCACCCGTGCAGGCCAGGAGTTGGACTTGGTTGTCAGAGGCTATTGGAGACGCATGCCGTATAGGAGCATTTTATAGGTCATGGGAGCTCGTCCCCCATTACCACCCCCTGGCTATGACAACCCCTTGGAACCAACCCCTTACAAACATAATGTTTGATTTATAGATAGAGTTAGCATACCATACCTAAAGCCACTAATACTCACAGCGTTTCGGGCTATGAGTGAGGAGAACAAAACCCATTAGACTAAAGATTAATACTAACTGAGGTTAAGGTATAAGTTGAGTTGAAATAAGGAAAAAAGGGGGGGGGAGGGGGGAACATGGCAGAAATCAGCAGTTATACAACTTGGTTAACAAACAGTATTGTTTGAAAACAGCAACACATAGGTTGACATTTAGGGGGTAAGGTAAGTATTAGGCAGGACATAGTTTTTCTCTTAAACCGGTTAAGAGAGGTACAGCCTATGACATGACTGGTGAGGTCATTCCACATTCTGTGTCCCTTGATTTGTAGAGCATTTATAGTTTGGTTAACGCGCACTTGGAATATCAAAAAGGAATTTGTTTCTGGTGTGGTGCCCATGGGTTCTGTTACAACTTTCTAGGAAACTGTTAAGGCCACGATTGACATTACATTTCCGAGTCTTAAATATATAGAGTACACATGAGAGGATGTGCAGTGACTTAATATCTAACATGTTCAAAGATTTGAGTAAGGGTACCGAGTGCTGTCTGGGGCCAGAGTTACATATTGTTCTAATAGCAGCTTTGTGTCGAGTAATTAGAGGACGTAGATGATTTTGGGTAGTAGAACCCCAAGCACAAATACCATATTTGAGATAAGAATAGACGAGAGAGTAATAGAGTAATACTACTGCAAACAGGATGGATATAGGGTCCAAAACAAGTCACACGAAGTTTGTTAAGTTTGTTAACAACTATTTCTTTCCCGGTCTGTTATTTTGTGTTGTATGTTAATTTGGAGTGAGTTGTAACCTGATGTTAGTGCCCATTGATCACGGAGAATGTTTGCTTGTTCTAGTGCGCTGTGGTGCAGTGGTTTGGTTGGGTTGCTTCTACAGATTTTTCGTATCTTTTCCCAAACTTCAACAAATGTTGTTTGCTCACTTATGCTTTGTAGGAACTCTTTCCAATGTTTATTACGTATAACGTTTTGTATCTCACCTCTCTATTTACGACAAGAAATGCATGCAAGTCAACATGTGCTTTGGTTCCTTTGTACGTATCTCCAAGCTGCTTTACTCGTTCACGTTCCTGAACAAATATGGGGTCAAGGACCCACTTGTGTGGTTGTTGTAATCCACAAGTTAGTAGGAATTATTAGCTAGAGGATCATTACTACAACACTTAACGAATGATGATTGGAAGTACATGTAAGTAGACAGACTATGGATCACATATCTAAGAAAGGTCAATGGATTAAGACCGAAGCTGTTTAGCCAAATTAATAATTCCTGGAAAGAGGAATTTTTCTTCGTCAGGCTTCTAGGATCAAGGTTACCGCTCTAGGGATAAGGTTAATCGGATTATACCTTCCTTGAGAGGCGTGGTGAAATGTTTGTGGCCATGGTTGGCTAAAGTCAGTCTGATTGTGGGAGTTGAACTGAGAAGTCCTCTGGATCTCCGATTGCGGCAGCAGCGAAGTGTAGCAGACAGCTATGCAAGAACCTGTTGCGATCTTAGTGACCAAGTTAAGTCTGCAGTATGTGAGTATTGAATGTAAGACTAACCGGGTGTGGAGCGTTGTAGTAATCATTCCGTATTAGGGACTTAGGCGGAAGTTACGAGTGTGGGTGGTGATCGCGGAGGTCAAGTGGTCTATGGGTATTGGAAGTGTATGGACCTAATAGAGTATGTTAATATGTTATTATTTGTCAGAGTATATTCTTTGTAATTAAATGACAAAACCCGACGGCCTTTAAATACCTTCCACATGTTCATTCATTGTGTTCCAGTACAAACCTAGTGGTACGCCTCAAGGGTCTGGTGTGTGTAGGAGTACACGGTGGTAGTAACGGTTGCTGAGGCAAGGTGTTATGTGTTGTGTAATCGCTGTGTTCGGAATGAACCGGGGTTCAGCGTCACGACATGGTAGGTAGGTGTTGGTAAATGTCTAGCAATAATATGGTCCACTACCGTCCACAGGATGGGTATATGGTCCTCTACCGCCTATCGCCTATAGGATGGGTATGGGGTCCAGTTCTGCCTTCAGGATGGCTATAGGGTCACTAGCACCCACAGGATGGGTATGGGGTCCACTTCCGCCCACAGGATGGATATGGGGGTTCATTACCGCCCAATGGATGTATATGGGGTTCACTACCGACCACAGGATGTATATGGGGTCCACTACCGCCCACAGGATAAGTATATGGTCCTCTACCGCCTACAGGATGGGTATGGGGTCCACTACTGCCTACAGGATGGCTATGGGGTCACTACCACCCACAGGATGGGTATGGGGTCAACGTCTGCCCATAGGATGGGTATGGGGTCAACGTCTGCCCATAGGATGGGTACGGGGGTCCGTTACATCCCACAGGATTGTATGGAGTCCATTACCGCCCACAGGTTGGGCATGGGGTCCACTATCACCAACAGGATGAGTATATCGGGTCCACTCTCATCCACAGAATGGGTATGGGGTCCACTACCGCCAACAGGATGGGCATTTGGTCCAATATTACCAACAGGATGAGTATAGTGGGTTCACTCCCGTCCTCTGGATGGGTATGGGGTCCACTATCGCCAACAGGATGGGCATGGGGTCCACTACCACCCTCAAGATGGATGTGGGGGTCCACTACCACTCACGGGATGGGGTATGGGGGCAACTACAGCTCACGAGATGGGGTCAACTACAAATCAAGGGTTGGGGCATGGGGTCAACTACAGCTCACGAGATGGGGTCAACTACAGATCAAGGGTTGGGGCATGGAGTCAACTACAGCTCACGAGATGGGGTCAACTACAGATCAAGGGTTGGGGTCAACTACAGCTCTAGGATAGATATAAATTCCACTACTTCCCACGGGGTGTTGGTGTTTAGAGCGGTTTGTTGGTGTTGGGAGTGGTGTTGGGAGTAGTTGTGATGTTTTTAGTGGTTGGGAGTTACAAGTAGAATTTTGGATTTCAAGATAGAACAAGTATATTCTATATGCCTATACTCTATATGCCTAGTACTAATATGCACAGTGTTTTGGGCAAGATCTGTGAAAAACTAAGACTTAATTGAGATCAGGAGCATGAACTGAACTGACATATGTTGACATTTAGGAGAATAGGTGTTGATTATGTAGTACTTAGTTGTTTTTGTTGTAAACTGGATGATAGAGGGGGAGTCTTTAACTTGATTGGGAATACACACATACATATGTATGTGTATGTTGCACAGTACTTTGACACAGTACAGTACATAGCTTTTGACACATCACCCCATAAAAGGTTGTTAAAAAAGTTGGAGCAAGAGGCAGGAGTCAAAGGGAAGTTGCTTCAGTGGATAAGGGAGTATTTAAGTAACAGGAAACAGCGAGTAACTGAGAGGGGGGGGGAGACATCAGAGTGGCGAGATGTCACCAGCGGAGTCCCACAGAGCTCAGTTCTTGGTCCCATCCTGTTTCTAATATATGTGAACAATCTTCCGGAGGGTATAGACTCATTCCTCTCAATGTTTGCTGATGATGAAAAATTTATGAGAAGAATCAAGTCAGATGAAGATAGACAGACTACAGGATGACCTGGACAAACTGGAGGAATGGTCTAGAAAATGGCTGCTAAAGTTCAACTTAGGAAAATGTAAAGAAATGAAATTAGGCGAAGGGAGCAGAAAACTGAACACAAGGTACCATCAAGGAGGTGAAATCCTGCAAGTGTCAAATAGAGAGAAAGATTTGGGGGTTGATATCAAATCGAACCTGTCCCCAGAGGCCACATAAAAAAGATATCATCAGCGGCATATGCTAGGTTGGCCAACATAAGAACTGCCTTGAGAAACTTGTGTAAGGAATCATTCAGGACCCTGTATACCACTTACGTCAGACAAATCCTGGAATATGCAGCTCCAGCCTGGAGTCCATACCTAGTTAAACACAAGACAAAGTTAGAGAAGATTCAGCGGTATGCCACCAGACTCGTCCCGTAACTGAGAGGAATGAGCTACGAGGAAAGGCTAAAGGAGCTGAACCTCACGTCCCTGGAAAACAGAAGAGTAAGGGGAGACATGATAACCACCTACAAAATTCTCAGAGGGAATTGACAGGGTGGACAAAGACAATCTTCAGCACGGGTTGAACATGACCAGGTGTAAACTTTGTACCCAGATGAGCTACTGAGACATTAGAAAGACTTTTTTCAGTGTCAGAGTAGTTAATAAATGGAATGCATTACGAAGGGGTGTGGTGGAGGCTGACTCTATACACAGTTTCAATTATAAGTATGGTAGAGCCCAATAGGCTCAGAAATCTGTACACCAGTTGACTGACGGTTGAGAGGCGGGACCAAAGAGACAAAGCTCAACCCCCGCAAGCACAACTAGGTGAGTACATACATATATACATACATACTGTTACGGTCACAATGGGTCACAACTGGGTTCTTTTCTGGTGGTACTAAAGTTCTGGTATCTGGCCCCAAGTAAGTAGTGGCTTTCAAGGAGTGAGCTCGGTAATGCAAGTAAAACAAAAGGGGGGGGGGGTTGTATTGAATACTACACTTCATAAAATGTCGATATATTTACATATACCTTTTTCTATCGCCTCGTAAATAATCCTAACAAAAGTATTAGTACACCTAATATGTCCAAAAGTGTCTTATGGAACACTAAGCGCTCTTCGATGCTGGTGATGCAGTCTTGTAAGCTACCGTGTTTCCTCATCCGTAGTACTGTCTTCTGCAAGTACCGGGAAACAACAATGAGTCTACCCAGGCCACAGGCCAGCCAAACCACAGTCTCACTTACAGCTTCCTCGTGAAGGCCCACAATCACAGTCCAGCCTGGTGCTGGCAGATACCAATCAGCCTCGCGGTGGGCCACTTCACGTGCAAATACTAGGGTAGCGAGCCCTAGGCAGGAGCTTCGTGCAACTCGCTGGTTACTCTTCTCTTCAGCACCTTAGTCAGTCGTCTCTTCTATTAGCCAGCCCCGGGTACGGCGAATCCCGTCACTGCCACTCCACAGGCAGACAGTAGAACACTTCACAGTTCTCTTCCGGCGGCGGCTCACTGCTTTCGTAAAGCAGACTGGTGTAGAGACCTTGGCTGCCCTGGCTAGACTGACTATCCTCGTATCACAGCAGCCCTACGTCGACTCTGTGAATACATACACGTCATCAGTACACTGGGGGAGTTGCTCCTGAGCTACCGTGCAGTGAGGACGTGTCGCCTACTGCTCCGGTGGTTTGAATCGGTTCTCACTACGTGCAGAGAGCAATGGGGAAGGCTCAGCGCAAGAGGGAATGGAAGCAGCTTTCGGACGAGGAAGGACGGTGGACCGATGTGCAGCAGGCCCCAAAGAAAACTGCTATCGAGGCTTTACCACTTGCTTCTACCAGCAAGTCAGCGGACGTATTGGACCTAGAGAGGACAGCGTCAGTCACACACCAGCCAGTGTCAGTCAATGCTTCTCTGTCCGCAACGCTGCCGCGGGACAGCAGTATGAGTCAGGAGAGGACACCACCGGTTTCACGCCAGCCAATGTCGGCCATTGTTCCTCTCTCCACAGCCCAGCCGCAGGACAGCAGTATGGGACAGGGGAGGACACCACCAGTCTCACACCAGACTTCACCAGCCTCTGCACTTCTTCCGAAATTCAAGATAATGCAGACCGACCACTTTCCTACAGCATATGGAGTAGTAACGGCGATGGAAAAAGAACAACCAGAGCTCAAACTTTCCATTACAGTCAACCTGAAGGGAGAAATAATACTGACACCTCAAGACCAACAGACTGCACATTACTTAGAGAAGGTAAGAGTCCTGCAGGGGAAAGCTGTGTGCTTGGTAAAGCTGGACCCTTCGGAACGACGCACACGAGTCGTGCTTTTGGGATACCCAATCGACTTTCCCCTGGATCCAGTGCTAGAACACAAGCAAGTCCTGAGTGCGGAACGTTGCCACACAAAAGTAGACAAGGCAGCGACGCGTCAGGTTCTGGTGACCGTCATGGGACATGTGCCGGAAACTTTCGGTCTTGGAAATTGGGGGACATACCGACAGAGGCCATACGTCCCGGAACCCCTACGCTGCTTCAGGTGTCAGAAATACGGCCACCATCAGTCACGCTGCACAGGACAGGAGAGATGCGGAGTGTGCAGCCTGAGACATCCCACCAAAGACTGTATTGCCAAGCACAAGGCAAACCAGATCACTACAGCCAAATGTCCAAATTGTGGAGGCAAACATCATGCCTGGAGCACAACCTGCTCTGCACGGAAACAAAAAGTGCAGACAGCTCAGGCCAGGATCAACACACTGCCCAGCGATACATACCCCAACACCAACGTCTGGAACGCTCGTGCACAGCCACAACAGCCACCCGCTCTCACGGAGCAAAATTTCCCGAATCTGTCACTTCCGAATCAGACATTACACGAAAGTGTTGCAGAAGTCCAGCAAATACAAAAGAGCAGAAAACACTTACTTTCGGAATCTACTCCCCACCTCTACAGTTTTACCGAGGTCCAGCTGAAAACCATCGTGAAGATCATGGCAGAGACCATTATCAATTGCCTACAGATGATGCAGAACGCCATACAACAACAGACTCAAGACATCACTTGTGTGATAATGGACAAGATCGTGCAGCAGACCACAGTTACACGGGACATAGACAGTCTCCGACAGGATGGAGCACAAGAGGACAAACAACGCAACTTGGACATACTGACTACCGACAACAGTCGGCTAGTCAAAACACCGGAACATCGACATTCACAAACGCAACTGCAAGACGCTGTGACCACCCACGGTCAACAGAATCTTCCAACACAGGAGACAGACAACAACAGCCAATGCAGTCTGATTTGCAGCAACGCCAACAAAGACGTATTGAACAGCAGAGATGCGCAGGTTCCGCCAACACAAGAAACGGCCGCGAGCAATCAATGCAGTCCGACTTGCAGCAATACCAACAACAAAGTGATGGACCACAGTTCTGCACAGTTTCCGACAATGCCGGGGTTGACCACGGACAATCAATGCAGTCCGACCTGCAGCACTTCCAACAACATAGCGATGGACCACAGTTATGCACAGATTCCAACAACGTCGGGGATGACCACGAACTGTCAATGCAGTCCGATTTGCAGCGACACGACTTGCGAGGCGGAGAATATAGAGGTCGATTCCGAGGAGTTCTAGTAGAACAAGCAACACCAACCGAACCCGTCGTCTGGCCATTACGAATTCTGCAGTGGAACATACAGGGTCTTGGAAATAAAAAACACACACTTCAGGAGGCTGCAATCGGCACGAAAGCAGATATAATCGTTTTGGAAAAAACTCTTTTCCCAGCCACGAAATCTTTCAGATTAGCTGGATATCAGCACTATGTTCTACCGTATGAGCAGGGGAGACAAAGAGGATTAATGACCCTAGTCAGAAACACCATACCCAGCAAGAAAATAGACTCAGTTTCATGTGGGGATGGAGTAGAGGTATTAGCAGTTACAGTGAATATGGCTAATTTTGAGCTCCTCATATACAACGTCTACAAGCCCCCTAGACGTAAACTGGAAGCAGAGGCAGTGCTTGCCTTGGCCACGCAGGAAAATTTAATTATTGCTGGAGATTTTAATGCTCATCATCCTGAGTTAGGTGCAACTGGACCAGCCAATGCAGATGGGCGCCATTTAGCTGCAGCTCTGCCAGAAGTACCTGAAATTACACTTCTCAACACAGGGGAACCCACTCACATTCTAGGAGGTTCCCTTGATCTTACATTCATCTCAACAGCACTCAAGCATCAGGCGAAGTGGGCAGTAGACCCGGTGATCACCAGTGACCACTATGCTACTGTCACGACACTCAACCTGGCACGACCTCCTACACCACCTGCGCAGCCTCGGTGGAATTTAGGAAAGGCCAATTGGAATGTATACCAGGGCGAACTTGAAACATGGTATGCAACGTACACGCCACCTGAGGATTTGAACATTCACGAGACCAATCTGCAGGAAGCCGTTGCAGCTGCTGCGAACACAGCTATTCCAATCATTATCGCAGGTAACACAAAACGAAAGAACTATTGGTTCTATAGTAATGCCGTTAAAGAACAGAACCACAGAGTCAATATCTTCAGAAAACGTCTAAAGAGAAACCCCACACCAGAAGGTAGAACTCTGCTACGAGCGGTGATATCTGAAGCAAGGCGAGTTTCTAGAGAAGTAAAGGAGGCAAGATGGTTTGAGTGGTGTCAAACTCTAAATGAACATAGTAGTCTTGGTAAGATATGGGGTCAGATTAAAACTATATCAGGTCGATTAGCCCGGCCACAGGCATGTATTCAACCATTGCAGGAGGCTGAGAGACTTGCTCTCCAATTTGCAGAAAGAACAGCTTCATATCAGCTTCCTGCAATGGTCCGAAGGCAGCAAGAACACTTAACACAAGAGAGGATGACAGTCATTCGTGAGGGCATAGCTATAAATGACGAATGTGACTGTCCCTTCACCGAACAGGAACTAAGCAGAGCCAAAAAAGGTGGTAAGGACACTGCACCAGGTGCTGATAACATTACATACTCAATGATCGCACATGCAGGTCCTGCTGGAGACCGAGGGATATTGGACGTCATCAATGCGTCTTGGCAGCAAGGCAAACTACCGCCCTCTTGGAAGAAAGCAGACATCATCCCGATTCCTAAGCCGAATGAACCTGGCAATTACAGACCCATTTCATTAACATCATGCGTTAGTAAAACTGCTGAACGGATGGTCTTAAATAGGCTACTGTGGAAGACTGGAGACCTTCATAAACACATATTTGGCTTCACTAGAGGAGTAGGTACTGCAAACTGCATAGCGACATTACTAGGAACAGTTAACTCAGGTCCAGCTATAGTGGTCTTCCTTGATCTGGAGAAAGCGTTTGAACTTGCAAGCCCGCCAGCAATACTACACACCTTAGTTAAAAAAGGTGTGAGGGGGAAAATGCTAGCATGGATTCAAGATTACCTAAGTCACAGGTATGCCAGAGTAAAGTTGCAAGGACAAGTGTCGGACTACCACTTGCACGAGAATGGGACTCCACAAGGAGGAGTCCTCAGTCCTAGTCTTTTTAACATCCTTATGGAAAACCTTGTTACCATGTCCTTTACAGAAGGTGTTACATTGCTAAGCTATGCTGATGATCTAGCATTAGTCATTACGGGTTCTTCACTTCTACATAAAGCTCAAGGTGCTTTAGATCAAGTGGCATCTGAATGCAGTGTTTTAGGGCTAAAAGTATCTGCACAGAAGTCTAAGGCGATGAGACTAGGTGGCAAGGCTCCAGACAGGCACCTACGCATTCAGGACATTAACCTTCAGTGGGTTACACAATATCGATATCTCGGAGTGTGGATTGATTTTAAAATGACATTCCATAAGCAAATTCAATATCTAAAGGAGAAAGCAAAGTCACGAATAAATATAATGAGAGCAATCACAGAGCCCCGTCTAGGAGCGGGACACAGTGTTGAGAATGTTTTACATACACGCCGTTCGTTCCCTGGTTGATTATGCAGCGCCTGCCTTACTCACTCTTTCTCCTGGTCAGTGGGCGAACGTTGAGGTTCTTCAAAATGATGCATTGCGGGTCATAACAGGTGCTCCCAGATGGACTAAAATCCTGAACCTAAGACTAGAGACAAAGCTAACGTCGATTGAAATAAGGGTAAAGGGGATTGCTGCGTGCATGCTGACCAAGATATTGACTAGACCTAGAATCAGTTCACTTAAAGATATGATCACTGGAGCACTAACTCTGGACAGAAGAGCCTCCAATGGCAACAGGTGGACCCATTGTGCGATAAACGCCATCGATACATTCGATATGGCAAACACAGTCACTGAGAGGGGTGTCGACGACGTACATGCAGACTTTGTTATACAAGCCCCTTGGGAATCTCTGCCAGCAGACTTTCAGATTATGGCTCTTGACGGGAAGAAGAACCAGACACATCCTCATCTGCTCCGTCACTTTGCACAGATGCATATAGAAGCAAACATGGCATCCGACATCTTCACTTACTTCACGGATGGGTCAGTAGACCAGCAGGGACAAGAAACCGGGGCTGCAGTTAACGCAGGAAACTCTGTATATAGTTGGAGGCTCTCAAATGGGTGTTCGACTTTACAGACTGAGATGCTAGCCATTCAAAAGGCTTTGGAACATGCTCTTGCTGAACACCGACAGCATGTTATCATCCATACAGATTCGAGAACCGCCATTGAAACCTTGCAACAGGAACACCTATGTGATAACATCCATCTGATCACCAATGTCTTATCACTCATGTACACACTCAAACGACAAGGCCGACGGGTACTTATCAACTGGGTGCCAAGTCATGTGGGACTGTTAGGTAATGACATTGCAGACGACGCTGCAAAACTTGCTACTAAGAGGAGGAATGTAGACATTTACATACCACAGAGTCTCTCCCAGATGAAGAAAGTGATTCGAAACAGGGCAATGCGAAGGATGTACAGTGACCACAACACAGCAGTTGCAACATCAGGATCTGCGGGTTGGTACAAGAATTCAACCAACTACGACCCACTTAGTTTGATGAACGGAGGCAGTAGAACAACAGAAGTGCACTTACATCGCATCAGGCTTGGATACCCATGTGCATGGGAAATAGGCTTACGGGTTCCGGAAGGTGAGAGGAAATGTCAACACTGTGGAGAAATGCCCGACAGACCACTGGAACATTATCTAACACAGTACACAGTTACAAACCCGTTAAGATTTCACCTTCGATTCAACAGAGCAGAGGAAGTTGTTAAACACATATGGCAACATCTTACTGAAGCGACCATACGAGTCATACATACTCATCCTCCGCCCAGGTAAAACAGAACCAAGCATCACTTAGTGGGCCAGCCAGAGGCTTAGGGCCCGCGCAGGATTATCCCTGCTAAAAAGAAAAAAAAAGTACACTGGGACATTAGGAAACAACACTTACGGACCCTGACGTAAACGTACACCTTTTCGCTCAATATATGGCGCTGATTTTCTAGGCGCCACCTCACCAGAGGTCAGCCCCATCTACCTCTCGAGCCAATAGGACAAGAATCTAGCATTTCTGGCTGGTATAGTCTTGTCACTACTAGATGGCGTCGTCCAATTAGTGGGGGTTTCGGGAGCGGACTCACAGATGGCATTGATGTCGCTGCTCCGTGCTCTGACGATGAACTTGGGTTCGTAACACATACATACATACATATACGTCCAGTTACAAGGAATTGTTATATATATATATATATATATATATATATATATATATATATATATATATATATATATATATATATATATATATATATATATATATAACAATTCCTTGTAACTGGACGTATATGTATGTATGTATATATATATATATATATATATATATATATATATATATATATATATATATATATATATATATATATGTTGCACTTTGTTTTTGTTTTTTTCTTAAACTGGATGATAGAACGGCAGTCTTTAACGTGATTGGGAATACATACACACACAACATACATACATACATACATACATACATACATACATACATACATACATACATACATACATACATACATACATACTTGTCCAGTCAGCATATTGCTATTTCGGGACAAAATCCAATACAGTTTATATTGGGGAGACGCCACTGTGATGAGGAGTTTAAATATCACAGGAACTGTAGGTTAATGTGTGACATAAGTGAGGTTAGATGAGGCATCTACAAACATCAACTGGAGGCTGGGGGAGTGTTGCTGTGGAGTCTGCAGGTATCATGCCCAGATGTTGGAGGGTGGGTTTGACCCTCCTACCACCAACGTTGACCGCAGAACATTTAAGGTTACCTTCCACTCTCGCTTACCAAGGGTCTCCCACACACACACAGGGAGCTGGAGGCCAGATACTAGGTATCAACTGGGAGATGAAATTCTTCAAGAGTCAGAGAGAGAAAAAGACTTGGGGGTTGACATCACGCCAGACCCGTCCCCTGCAGCACATATCAGGGGATAAGATCAGCGGCATATGCCAGGCTGGCCAACATAAGAACGACATTCAGAAACTTGTGTAAAGAATCATTCAGAACTTTGTATATCGCATATGTCAGGCCAATCCTGGAGTATGCAGCCCCAGCATGGAGTCCATATCTAGTCAAGGATAAGACCAAACTGGAAAAGTTTCAAAGGTTTGCCACCAGACTAGTACCCGAGCTGACAGGTTTGAGCTACGAGGAGAGGCTACGGAAATTAAACCCCACTTCGCTGGAAGATAGAAGAGTTAGGGGGGGACATGATCACCACACTAAAAATCAGGCAATCGCTCTGTGGAAGGGAGACCTACCCCAGGTCATTAAAGTTCCAGGCATGAGGGCATGCAAAGTAGAGAGGTTTATTGACAGCCCGTCCCTATGTGGCAACTGTCAACGGTGGGATCACAGAACGTGGCAGTGTGATCGCCCAATTACGTGTGGGTGTTGCTGTGGCTCTCACGACACCAAGAAGTGCCTAGCTAAGTTTGCACCGGGTGAGGGTGGCGGAGTAATACCTAAATATGTCAACTGCAAGCAACCTCACCATGCCTGAAACAGGCATTGCAGCGCGAAGCCTACATGGCGGGGCTCGAAGCCACCGAATCAAACCGCAGGTGGACCAGTGAACAAGGGCGGGAATGGCTCCGTGAACAGTACCACAGCAAGCCAGGGTCCAGTTCAGGGTGGAGCCCAGGGTCCAGCTCACAGTAGACCGACAGCAGTCTGGGGTAGTGATTACTCAGTGAACAGGGGAACCTAGGGAGGAGAGGGGAATCAGGCATGGGCTGTGGGCAGGAGCGGTGTAGCCAGCCACCACCGCTCCCCCATCCCTTTGGCCTTTCCACCTCTTCCCCCTCCAGGGAACCCATCCACCCACACCTCAATCTCTACCCACGGTGTCACACCACCACCACCTAATCTCCAAACCCATACCAATGAACCAGACCCCTCCACTGTCTCCCATCTGCCTCCCGCTCCAGACACTCCTGACCCTCCAGGAGGTCGTCACTCAGGTTTGTGTTACAGCAATATTAGACCATATGATAAAAGATCATCCAGTCGTCCACCAAATATTGCAAAAGCAAACGGAACCTGAGAAAGCACTCTGCCAGATTAAGACGACTCAGGAACAAATCCTCAGACTTCTGCAACAGCAGAGTCCATCAAGTGGTGTCGGAAAACCTGACACCATTTAATAATAATACATGCAACAGGCAGATAATATTGCTGCTGTGTTGTATACACAAGTTACCCATAGAAAATGTAGTTTGTAGTGGAATTTTTCGTCAATAGAAAACGGGATATCATTGCCACATAGTACTATAAATTCACCAGCTATTCTGTTGGGAATTAATTTTAAATACAGTAGTCTTTGGACTTATTACATCATAAAAACATCTCGTTTGAGTTAACTTATTTATCAGTATCAAAATAGAGTAAATGTGATCCTTCTATCACTTATTGACATTGGACAAGGAGAGCCAAGACGTCAGGAGGGAGAGCAGTCAGCCATTGAAATTGAAATAAGTTTATTGAGGTAAAATACACACAAAGGGATGAGTTAGCTCAAGCTATTCTCACCCCGTTCAGTACAACGTGTTAGTACATACATAGACACACATCACAAACAATAAACATGTTACCAAACATTCTGAGAGATAAACAGAATGTTTGGTAACATGTTTTGTTTGTTAAGACTGAGTCGTTGGAGCGAGTTCAGCTCCTATAATTACTCTTGGACGAAGTGTTATGGAGATCAAAGTGTTCTACCATCATCAACACGCTGTCAATCACCACAAGGAAAGTGTCTTTCCGAAATCTTATCTAAGTCATTATTGGCCAGTAATGTTAGGTAGATATGATTAATACCGGTTAGAACACAAACAATCGAATCAACCCAGGTAACTAAGCCTTTGTCCTTATCTAATATACAGTGTTTTCTCTGATATAGGTGTCATATATTAGGATTCCGGCTTTACAGCTAGCACCCTTTGTCAGGAACAAGAAGAGGAAGAAGGACTTGGTACATCAGTTACTATGGATGATGGAAGCTAGCCTCTCGAGAGGATAATATAGTGTCTACACTCTAGTTATATCTGGTGGACTAAGCCTACTGTACAATAAGATAAGGCACCCCCAATTTTATACTAATATATGTAGTTTAATACTTTAGTTTGATTGGCTGCATATATATATATAAATTTGATATAACCCCCCCCCCCCCCCTAATGTGTAAGGATCGATTTGTGAGAAATATTGCAGAAATACAGTCCCTTAACATCATACAAATTGCTATCGAAATATATAAATTAACGTAAATATAAATCTCACAGGGCGGTTCCCACAAGTGGAGGTCCTGCAAGCCAGAGCCTGGTGCAAGATGATGCAACACATACTGCCGAGGTACGTCAGCAGACACAACCAGGACACCAGCACATCAGGGCACGCAGTAACGCCAGTGTACAGTAACACCAGTGTACACAGTAACACCAGTGTACACAGTAACACCAGTGTACACAGTAACGCCAGTGTACACAGTAACGCCAGTGTACACTCGGACCAGATATGAGGCCGCACTTCATAAACTGCATGAGTGACTGGTTCACGGAATACCAAACCCCAGAAGACATTGATACATTTGTTGATGACCTTAATCGCCAAATTGAGAGCTGTCTCAGAGTTCCGCGCCGTACACCTGGGCGAAGCAACCCTCAGAGGAAGAAAATAAAATGGTATGAGAACGATTAGATAAAGATGCTTTAACGCATATGTAAGAGACATGAGTAGAGAGTATCGGAGACATCCCACTGAAAGTAACCAAGAGTTGTTTAAAACTGTGTGTCAAGTAGTCAGGGAAGAGAAGATTAAAGAGCGGGAAAGACAATGGCTTGAGTTCACTAGCTCTATTGGACGGGAAACATCTGCAAGACAAGTGTGGGCAAAAAATCAGATAGCTGAGGGGGGCAGAACCCGGCATGCGGCTCACAAAGACCCCCAGGGTAAGACTGAAGAACTAATTCACAAGTGGAGTGATGCAGCATCCTCCTCCTCCCTCCCTGCAGAAATCAGCAGGGAACAGCTCCTGCGACATGATGACAGAAGAATTAGAATAACAAGAGCGCTGTCTAGTGATAACGAAAATGGGGAACCAATCACAGCCCAGGATGTAAGGGCTTCACAATGGAAACACGCAATAATTGTTCCCATACCAAAGCCCAATGACCCTGGTAGTTACAGACCTATCAGTCTCGTGTCATGCACTTGCAAGATGCTTGAAGAGATCATCCTAAACCGACTGTTGCAAAAAATAGGCAGGTTAAGGGAGGGGTCAATGGATTTGTTAAAGGACGGAGCACAGCAAATTGTCTAGTTAATTACTTGGCTAATGACACGGCTAGGTACTCTGTATTTGTTGACATCAAAGGAGCCTTCGACAAAGCACAGGGGATTGCGATCCAGGACGAGCTTGCATGCATGGGTGTCAAGGGGAGACTCATGAAATGGGTTGAAGACTACCTCACAGGGAGGAAAGCCAAGGTTTGTTTCAATGGAGCAGTCTCCAGAACAATGAAAATGGAACTCGGGACCCCCCCAAGGCAGAGTCTTAAGCCCTACACTATTCAATGTACTTATAAACGCCATTGCAAATATTGATTTTCCGAAAGGAACACAACAAGTGGGATATGCAGATGATGTCCTAATACAAGGTCCCACCTTGGGAAAAATTGAACAGTCCACTGAACTCCTTGGAAGGAAAAGTATTGAACTCGGTTTCACTCTCTCCACAAACAAGACGAAGGCATACTCCCATCACAAGCCGAGAGCAAATGAAGAACTGCAAATTAATGGTGTAACACTTGAATGGGTTGATCACTAACGGTACCTTGGCGTCACTGTCGGCTCTAACAATTGGAAGAAAGAGGAGTTCAATCAACTCATAGGAACATGCAAAAGTCGACTCAAGGCACTGAAAGCTATGACCTGGAATGGACATGGAGCCTTTATTGCCGTGCTTAGAATGATGTAAACAGCCTATGTGCGCTCCGTCATAGACTATGTCGCACCAGTTCTGTGCGCCTACTCCTAAAGCGATATGGAAAGGCTTGAAAGCATTCAAAATGAAGTCATGACAATCATTCTTGGAGTTCCAAGAACTGCCAAAACGTCTAATCTACGAGACGAGTTGTCCCTCCCCAGTGTGAAAAGCAGAATTAAGGAGCTGAATGCTAAGCTTGCAATTAGGATAGCCAGAGATCCCCATTACAATAATATTGCTAAGAAAAAACTGAGCTCTGTGCTACTTTCAGGGGGGAAACAGGAGAAGCAAAAAATGGTATTACAGATCAGTCTGCTACCTCGAAGAGCTTCACCTGCTTGAGCAAGCTTGTGAGCTCCTCCCTGTAGAGAGGTTACCTCCCTGGGAGGATGACTCATGCAAGATTATCATCAATGAAATGGCAATGAAAAAATCCAACATATTTCCACAAGAAATGAGGCACAAGTATCTTGAGGTAATTTATAAAGAAGCCGGAGATGAACTAGATCAAATCTACACTGACGGGTCATTTAATCCTGTCAATGGAAGGGCTGGTGCAGCATACACGGTAATCAAGGATAATACTTTCCAACGTAGAAATGAAGAAAAAGCGCGTAATGAGAACTATGCCTCTTCAACGCAAGCAGAGCTAACTGCCATTGTTATGGCGCTAAGGATTCTTGAACGGAACACTAATGGTGCAGTGATTTTCACCGATTCAAAAGCAGCACTGCAAAGCCTAAATAAAAATCGGGCAGAAAATCTTGCAATAGTCGCTGAAATTAAGAGAGCTGTGAGAGTACTTACCAATCAGAGAAGAGTCATCAAGTTTCTGTTGATCCCCTCCCATGTTGGAATACGTGGGAATGAACGAGCAGATGTGCTGGCTGCTGAAGGCGCTGAAGGAGACCATATTGAATACTTCATACCTAAGACTCTACTACAAATTAGAGGTATTGTCAGGCAACATCACCGTGACAAGGTAACTGAGGAAAGGAGGATAGAAGCACAAACCAGCGAATCTGTACGATTGTACACCATGGTTGCAGCTGGCAATCCCAATCATTATGGCCTAAGAGGATAAGGACGAGGGAGAGAATCAGTAATAGCGAGAATCCGTCTTGGATACAAATATGCATGGAGATATGGAATGGAAACAACAGATGATCAGGGAGCCGGTCGGCCGAGCGGACAGCACACCGGACTTGTGATCCTGTGGTCCCGGGTTCGATCCCGGGCGCCGGAGAGAAACAATGGACAGAGTTTCTTTCACCCTATGCCCCTGTTACCTAGCAGTAAAATAGGTACCTGGGTGTTAGTCAGCTGTCACGGGCTGCTTCCTGTGGGTGGAGGCCTGTTCGAGGACCGGGCCGTGGGGACACTAAAGCCCCGAAATCATCTCAAGATAACCTCAAGATAAGCGAAGTTGCAGAATCTGTGGTGAGAGTCATGGACACCGCCTTGACCACTATCTACGTGAATATTAACACCTGAGAGACATCAGAATTATGTGTTTATTGATACTGTTCTTAAAAGATTCCCCCATTTTGCACCCACAAGATAACGTAAGCTTTTAAGGGTTGATAGATGTTAATTTTCTTGTTTGAGGAGCTGTTCACTTGAGACAATTAAGCAAGTCCCAGCTGTGTCTGGGTACAAGTGACAGGATGAACAACCCAGCGGGTTTTCTTCCTATTGGGGAGTGTTGTACATGCTGCTATGGCGGTATGTCCACTCACAAGATGAGTGACGCTGCCCAATAAACTCGCCCCTCGGGGCAAAATTAAAAAAAAAAAAACACATTCAAGATTCTCAAGGAAATTGATAGGGTAGATAAAGACAGGCTATTTAACATAAGGGGCACACGCACTATGGGACACAGGTGGAAACTGAGTGCCCAAATGAGCCACAGAGATATCAGAAAGAACTTTTTTAGTGTCAGAGTGGTTGACAAATGGAATGCATTAGGACGTGATGTAGTGGAGGCTGACTCCATACACAGTTTCAAGTGTAGATATGATAGAGCCCAATAGGCTCAGAAACCTGTACACCTGTTGATTGACGGTTGAGAGGCGGGACCAAAGGGCCAGAGCTCAACCCCCGCAAGCACAATTAGGTGAGTACACACACACACACATATAAATATATATATATATATATATACATATATATATATATATATATATATATATATATATATATATATATATATATATATATATATATATATATATATATATATATATATTATTATTATATATGCCCAAAATTATATATATTTGCCCGAAACGCATTGCGTAATAGTGGCTTTAGGCATTGTATGTACTAGCTCTATCTATATATCAATCCATTAATGTAACATCACTTGTATGTATATACCTTACCTGAATAAACATCTGAATCTGAATCTGAATCTCTGAATATGATCGAAAAATTAAGATTAATAATTCTAACACGAATTTTCTCAATATTTCTTATGTTTCTTTTCACTGTCGATGGTAATTGAAAAATCAATTCTTCAAAATTCATTTTTATTTCTAGTCTGACGTGACACTTGAACGCATTTCGTAATAACTTATTACATTTTCAAAGACTTTAGTTTACACACACAACTATAACTTGCAAACACTAAACAGAGTTCTATTATGCTATAACTTAAACGGCTTTCATTTTATATGCCTGCATTTGGGTGAGGTGATATGTTACAACAGTTTTGGATGAGGTGAAAACATACTTTCAACACAAGACAGAACATGAAACAATGGGTATAATATTGGGTAAGTTAAAGGGAAGAATGGAAGTAACTGCAGATGGCCTATTGGCCCATATTTCTTGATGCTTCTATATTGGTGCGGAGTCTTGAAGTGGGTAGAATATAGTTGTGCATTAATTGGCTGTTGATTGCTGGTGTTGACTTCTTGATGTGTAGTGCCTCGCAGATATGAAGCCGCCTGCTATCGCTGTATCTATCGATGATTTCTGTGTTTTTTGTTAAGACTTCTCTGGTGATGGTCAGCTTGTGGGAAGAGATTATATGTTCCTTAATGGAGCCCTGTTGCTTATGCATCTTTAATCGCCTGGAAAGAGATGTTGTTGTCTTGCCTATATACTGAGTTCTTTGAGGCTTACTGTCCTCAAGTGGGCATTTGAAGGCATAGACGACATTGGTCTCTTTTAAAGCGTTCTGCTTTGTGTCTGGAGAGCTTCTCATGAGTAGATTGGCCGTTTTTTTGGTTTTATAGTAAATCGTCAATTGTATCTTCTGATTTTTGTCTGTAGGAATAACATTCCTATTAACAATATCTTTCAGGGCCTTTTCCTCCATTTTATGAGCTGTGGAAAAGAAGTTCCTGTAAAATAGTCTAATTGGGGGTACAGGTGTTGTGTTAGTTGTCTCTTCAGAGTTTGCATGGCGTTTCACTTTCCTTCTTATGATGTCTTCAACGAAACCATTGGAGAAGCCGTTGTTGAATAGGACCTGCCTTACCCAACAGAGTTCTTCATCGACTTGCTTCCATCCTGAGCTGTGGCTGAGAGCACGGTCAACAAATTGATCGAAACTGTGAACGCCAAGAAATCCGGACTCCACCTGCCAGAGATTATTGAATAATACAAACCTGGATATGCGTATGGAAATGTCAAGACACACAAGCCTGGAAACCCACTTCGGCCAATCATCAGCCAGATACCCACACCCACGTACAGACTGGCGAAGCTACTCAACGGCTTGCTGACTCCTTATGTCCCTTGTGCCTTCAACCTGAAGTCTCCAAAGGAATTTCTTGACTTACAGTGGGGAACACGGGCCACAGGGATCAGAGCCTCGTTGGACGTAGAGTCACTGTTTACCAACGTACCTGTGGATGAAACAATCGGGATGATAGCGGACAAAGTGTATCGTGATCCGGCCTGTACTTCTCTTGACATACCAGAAAACATTCTAAGGAAACTACTCCAAGCTTGTACTAAAGAGGCACCCTTCTTAAGCCCAGATGGGCACATGTATAAGCAAGTAGATGGGGTCGCCATGGGTTCTCCCCTAGGTGTCCTGTTTGCGAACTTCTATATGGGTACCTTCGAACAAAAGGTCTTAGTCGACATAAACTTGAAACCGGCCATATACTGCAGGTATGTTGACGACATTTTTACACAGGTACCTGATGTTAGACATCTGCAGGAGCTGAAGGAGGCATTTGAGCGCAATTCTGTGTTGCATTTCACTTACGAGATGGAGAAGGATTGGAAGCTGCCCTCTCTAGATGTAACAGTCATGGAAAGGAACGAAGGTTTCCACACTGCAGTCTACACTAAGGAAACAAACATAGGAATGTGCCTCAATGCCAACAGTGACTGCCCAGACAGGTACAAGAGGAGTGTCGTTAACGCTTATGTCGACCGTGCTCTCAGCCACAGCTCAGGATGGAAGCAAGTCGATGAAGAACTCTGTAGGGTAAGGCAGGTCTTAGTCAACAACGGCTTCTCCAATGGTTTCGTTGAAGACATCATAAGAAGGAAAGTGAAACACCATGCAAACTCTGAAGAGACAACCAACACAATACCTGTACCCTCAATTAGACTATTTTACAGGAACTTCTTTTCCACAGCTCATAAAATGGAGGAAAGGGTCCTGAAAGATATTGTTAATAGGAATGTTATCCCTACAGACAAACATCAGAAGATACAATTGACGATTTACTATAAAACCAAAAAAACGGCCAACCTACTCATGAGAAACTCTCCAGACACAAAGCAGAAAGCTTTAAAAGAGACTAGTGTCGTCTATGCCTTCAAATGCCCACTTGGGGATTTTCAGCCTCAAAGAACTCAGTATATAGGCAAGACAACATCATCTCTTTCCAGGCGATTAAAAATGCATAAGCAACAAGGCTCCATTAAGGAACATATAATCTCTTCCCACAACCAGACCATCACCAGAGAAGACTTAACAAAAAACACAGAAATCATCAATAGATACAGCGGTAGCTGGCGGCTTCATATCTGCGAGGCACTACACATCAAGAAGTCAACACCAGCAATCAACAGCCAAATAATGCACAACTATATTCTACCCACTTCAAGAATCCGCACCAATATAGAAGCATCAAGAAATATGGGCCAATAGGCCATGTGCAGCTACTTCCATTCTTCCCTTTAACTTACCCAATATTATACCCATTGTTTCATGTTCTGTCTTGTGTTGAAAGAATGTTTTCACCTCATCCAAAACTGTTGTAACATATCACCTCACCCAAATGCAGGCTTATAAAATGAAAGCCGTTTAAATTATAACATAGTATAACTCTGTTTAGTGTTTGCAGGTTATAGTTGTGTGTGTGTAAACTAAAGTCTTTGAAAATGTAATAAGTTATTGCGAAACGCTTTCAAGTGTCGCGTCAGACTAGAAATAAAAATGAATTTTGAAGAATTGATTTTTCAATATACATACATACATATATATATATATATATATATATATATATATATATATATATATATATAGGAAGGGAGTACCACCTCTAGCTGGAAAACCAGAGGTGGTAGCTATATATATATATATATATATATATATATATATATATATATATATATATATATATATATATATATATATATATATATATATATATAGGAAGGGAGTACCACCTCTAGCTGGAAGAAGGGGGACCCATAGCCTCAGAGGAAACCACGCATAACGCATTAGAGGGAATGTTTAGATCCCCTCCAATACAGTTTCTGTGTGCTTTTCTAATATGTTATATATATATATATATATATATATATATATATATATATATATATATATATATATATATATATATATATATACATATATATATATATATATATATATATATATATATAAATATATATATATATATATATATATATATATATATATATATATATATATATATATATATATATATATATATATATATATATGTCGTACCTAGTAGCCAGAACGCACTTCTCAGCCTACTATGCAAGGCCCGATTTGCCTAATAAGCCAAGTTTTCCTGAATTAATATATTTTCTCAATTGTTTTTCTTATGAAATGATAAAGCTACCCATTTCATTATGTATGAGGTCAATTTTTTTTTATTAGAATTAAAATTAACGTGGATATATGACCGAACCTAACCAACCCTACCTAACCTAACCTAACCTACCTTTATAGGTTAGGTTAGGTTAGGTAGCCGAAAAAATTAGGTTAGGTTAGGTTAGGTAGGTTAGGTGGTCAAAAAACAATTAATTCATGAAAACTTGGCTTATTAGGCAAATCGGGCCTTGCATAGTTGGCTGACAAGTGCATTCTGGCTACTAGGTACGACATATATATATATATATATATATATATATATATATATATATATATATATATATATATATATTCTGCGGGAATCGCAGAATATTATTAAATACAGAGGTCTGGCACACTGCTACAGCTTTGTTCCGATCGGCTCGGAGACCCTCGGTTCGTGGGGAAATTGTGCATTGACATTCCTGAAGGAATTGGGGGACAAATTGATGAGCGCTACAGAAAACCAGAGAGCAAAAAGTTTCTTGTTCCAGCGCCTCAGTGTTGCGATACAGTGAGGAAATGCCTGTTGCGTCTTGGGCACTAGTCCAACTTCAGAGGAATTCAAAGAAGTGTTTGACTTGCAACAATGATCGAACCCGTCTATGACATTCATCAGTGTTTCCTATTGTCGTGTTTTTCAAGAGACCCATAACCTTTAAGCACCTAGCTTTTTGTATTATTTTTGTATCAACCCATGTATATCTTGTAAACATCAAATACATAATACAGCACAAAAAAGGAAGGGGGTGGTAGGAGAAAAGAACCCAGAAACTGTATTGGAGGGGATCTAAACATTCCCTCATGTGCATTATGCGTGGTTTCCTCCGATGCTATGGTTCCCCCATCTTCCAGCTGCAGCCAGAGGTGGTACTCCCCATATATATATATATATATATATATATATATATATATATATATATATATATATATATATATATATATATATATATATATATATATACATATATATATATATATATATATATATATATATATATATATATATATATATATATATATATATATGACTGAAAACTCACACCCAAGAAGTGACTCGAACCCAGAAGTGACGGGGTGTGAGTTTTCAGTCGCATATAGTCCTGGGGACCATTCAGGCTTGTTCGAATATATATATATATATATATATATATATATATATATATATATTTATATATATATATATATATATATATATATATATATATATATATATATATATATATGTCGTACCTAGTAGCCAGAACTCACTTCTTGGCCTACTATGCAAGGCCCGATTTGCCTAATAAGCCAAGTTTTCCTGAATTATTATATTTTCTCTAATTTTGTTCTTATGAAATGATAAAGCTACCAATTTCAGTATCTATGAGGTCAATTTTTTTTTATTGGAATTAAAATTAACGTAGAGATATGACCGAACCTAACCAACCCTACCTAACCTAACCTAACCTATCTTTATAGGTTACGTTAGGTTAGGTAGCAGAAAAGTTAGGTTAGGTTAGGTTAGGTAGGTTAGGTAGTCGAAAAACAATTAATTCATGAAAACTTGGCTTATTAGGCAAATCGGACCTTGCATAGTAGGCTGAGAAGTGCGTTCTGGCTACTAGGTACGACATATATATATATATATATATATATATATATATATATATATATATATATATATATATATATATATATTAGTATATTTTGGTAGCAGTCTTTCCTGTAGACATATATTATTAAATATGACCGAAAAAGTAAGATTAATAATTCTAACACGAATTTTCTCAATCTTTCGTACATTACGCTTCACTGTTGGAGGTAAATCAAAAATCACTTCTCCAAAATTCATTTTTATTTATAGTCTGACGCGACACGGGCGCGTTTCGTAAAACTTATTACATTTTCAAAGACTTCACAAATACACAACTGATTAGAACTTACGTCTCTCTGATATTATATCTACATTTGAGTGATTAAGTGATTTGAGTGAAAAGACAGGAACTTCTTTTCCACAGCTCATAAAACGGAGGAAAGGGTCCTGAAAGATATTGTTAATAGAAACGTTATCCCTACAGACAAAAATCAGAGGATACAACTGACGATTTACTATAAAACCAGAAAAACGGCCAGCCTACTCATGAGAAACTCTCCAGACACAAAACAGAACGCTTTAAAAGAGACTAACGTCGTCTATGCCTTCAAATGCCCACTTGGGGACTGTAAGCTCCAAAAAACCCAGTATATAGGCAAGACAACAACATCTCTTTCTAGGCGTTTAACGATGCATAAGCAACAGGGCTCCATTAAGGAACATATAATCTCTTCCCATAACCAAACCATCGCCAGAGAAATCCTAGTAAACAACACAGAAATCATCGATAGATACAGCGATAGCAGGCGGCTTGACGTTTGCGAGGCACTACACATCAAGAAGTCAACACCAGCAATCAACAGCCAATTATTGCACAACTATATTCTACCCACCTCAAGACTCCGCTCCAATATAGAAGCATCAAGAAATATGGACCAATAGGCTTTCTACAAACACTTCTATTCAATACCCATTGTTTCTGTTCTGTCTTGTGTTGATACTTTTAATACCCTATTAATATCCCCTCCTGTTCTGTCTTGTGTTAATGCCACATCACCCTTCCCACCTCACTCAAATGTAGATATAATATCAGAGAGACGTAAGTTCTAATCAGTTGTGTATTTGTGAAGTCTTTGAAAATGTAGTAAGTTTTACGAAACGCGCCCGTGTCGCGTCAGACTAGAAATAAAAATGAATTTTGGAGAAGTGATTTTTGATTTACCTCCAACAGTGAAGCGTAATGTACGAAAGATTGAGAAAATTCGTGTTAGAATTATTAATCTTACTTTTTCGGTCATATTTAATAATATATATATATATATATATATATATATATGTAATATATATATGTAATATATATATATATATATATATATATATATATATATATATATATATATATATATATATATATATATATATATATATATATATATATATGACTGAAAACTCACACCCCAGAAGTGACTCGAACCCATACTCCCAGGAGCAAAGCAACTGGTAACTACAGGGCGCCTTAATCTGCTTGACCATCACGGCCGGACAAAAGGAAGTGATAGCCGAAGCTATTTGAACCACTTCCCCGCCGGCAACTCGGATGGTAATCTTGGGCATAGCATTTCACCAAATCACCTCATTCTTTGGGGCACACGTGAGGAACACAAAAATATATATGAGGAACACATAAAAATATATATATATGTCGTACCTAGTGTGAGTTTTCAGTCGCATATAGTCCTGGGGACCATTCAGGCTTGTTCGCATATATATATATATATATATATATATATATATATATATATATATATATATATATATATATATATATATATATATATATATATATATATATATATTATTAAATATGACCGAAAAAATAAGATTAATAATTCTAACACAAATTTTCTCAATCTTTCGTACATTACGCTTCACTGTTGGAGGTAAATCAAAAATCAATTCTCCAAAATTCATTTTTATTTCTAGTCTGACGCGACACGGGCGCGTTTCGTAAAACTTATTACATTTTCAAAGACTTTAGTTCACAAATACACAACTGAATAGAACTTACGTATCTCCGATTTTATATCTACATTTGAGTGAGGTGGAAGGGGTGATGTGGCATTAACACAAGACAGAACAAAATGTGGTATTAATTTCATCAACACAAGACAGAACAAGGGTATTAATAGGGTATTAATTTCATCAACACAAGACAGAACACGAAACAATGGATATTGAATAGAAGTGTTTGTAGAAAGCCTATTGGTCCATATTTCTTGATGCTTCTATATTGGAGCGGAGTCTTGAGGTGGGTAGAATATAGTTGTGCAATAATTGGCTGTTGATTGCTGGTGTTGACTTCTTGATGTGTAGTGCCTCGCAAACGTCAAGCCGCCTGCTATCGCTGTATCTATCGATGATTTCTGTGTTGTTTAAAAGGATTTCTCTGGCGATGGTTTGGTTGTGGGAAGAGATTATATGTTCCTTAATGGAGCCCTGTTGCTTATGCATCGGTAAACGCCTAGAAAGAGAT
This sequence comes from Procambarus clarkii, assembly GCF_040958095.1. Lineage (NCBI taxonomy): Eukaryota > Metazoa > Arthropoda > Malacostraca > Decapoda > Cambaridae > Procambarus > Procambarus clarkii. Next base: position 9,937,693 of record NC_091229.1, read on the forward strand.
GTTGTTGTCTTGCCTATATACTGTTTTTTTTGGAGCTTACAGTCCCCAAGTGGGCATTTGAAGGCATACACGACGTTAGTCTCTTTTTAAGCGTTCTGTTTTGTGTCTGGAGAGTTTCTCATGAGTAGGCTGGCCGTTTTTCTGGTTTTATAGTAAATCGTCAGTTGTATCCTCTGATTTTTGTCTGTAGGGATAACGTTTCTATTAACAATATCTTTCAGGACCCTTTCCTCCGTTTTATGAGCTGTGGAAAAGAAGTTCCTGTAAAATAGTCTAATAGGGGGTATAGGTGTTGTGTTAGTTGTCTCTTCAGAGGTTGCATGGCGTTTCACTTTCCTTCTTATGATGTCTTCGACGAAACCATTGGAGAAGCCGTGTTTGACTAGGACCTGCCTTACCCTACAGAGTTCTTCGTCGACTTGCTTCCATTCTGAGCTGTGGCTGAGAGCACGGTCGACATATGCGTTAACAACACTCCTCTTGTACCTGTCTGGGCAGTCGCTGTTGGCATTTAGGCACATTCCTATGTTCGTTTCCTTAGTGTAGACTGCAGTGTGGAAACCTACGCTCTTTTCCATGACTGTTACATCTAGAAAGGGCAGCTTCCCATCCTTTTCCATCTCGTAAGTGAAACGCAGCACGGAACTCTGCTCAAATGCCTCCTTCAGCTCCTGCAGATGTCTGACATCAGGTACCTGTATAAAAATGTTGTCAACATACCTGCAGTATATGGCCGGTTTCAAGTTCATGTCGACTAAGACTTTTTGCTCAATGGTACCCATGTAGAAGTTTGCAAACAGGACACCTAGGGGAGAACCCATGGCGACCCCATCTACTTGCTTATACATGTGCCCATCCGGGCTCAAGAAGGGTGCCTCTTTAGTACAAGCTTGGAGTAGTTTCCTCAGAATATTTTCTGGTATGTCAAGAGGAGTACAGGCTGGATCACGATACACTCTGTCGGCTATCATCCCGATTGTCTCGTCCACAGGTACGTTGGTAAACAGCGATTCTACGTCCAACGAGGCTCTTATCCCTGTGGCCCGTGTGCCCCGCAGTAAGTCAACAAATTCCTTTGGAGGCTTCAGGCTGAAGGCGCAAGGAACATAAGGAGTCAGCAGGCCGTTGAGTCGCTTTGCCAGTCTGTACGTGGGTGTGGGTATCTGGCTAATGATTGGCCGAAGTGGGTTTCCAGGGTTGTGTGTCTTGACATTTCCATACGCATATCCAGGTTTATATTCCCCAATGATCTTTGGCAGGTGGAGTCCGGATTTCTTGGCGTTCACAGTTTCGATCAGTTTGTTGACCTTTGCTTTCAATTCGGCTGTAGTGTCCTTCGTTACCCTTTGGAACTTAGTTTGGTCAGAGAGTATGATGTTCATTTTCGCCAGATATTCGTCTTTTTTAAGAATGACATATATTGGCGACTTGTCACCTCTCCTGACAACTATCTCCTTGTTCTCACGAAGGCTTTTAGCTGCCGCTTTGAGCTCGGGGGACAGTATAGTGCTTCTGTAAATGCGTATGGAAATGTCAAGACACACAAGCCTGGAATTCCACTTCGGCCAATCATTAGCCAGATACCTAGGTGGCGCTGCCACCCACAGGGAAGCAGCCAAATCCCGTAAGTACCACAGAACTGGATCACCACTACAATTTTGTCCCCTTTGCTTCTGAGACACTCGGCGCCTGGGGTAAAAGTGCTACCAGTTTTTTGAAGAAACTGGGTTCTAGGCTCATTGAAACAACAAGGGACCCTAGAGCTGCCAGCTTTCTTTTCCAGCGCCTCAGCGTGGCGATACAGAGGAGAAATACGCACTGCATCCAGGGTTCCTGCCCGCCATCTGAGGAGCTGGAGGAACTCGACAACCTATGATAACTATCTTTGTAACCTATATGTAACTCCTTTTTTTGTAACAAGGTTCAAATAAAGCAAATATATATATATATATATATATATATATATATATATATATATATATATATATATATATATATATATATATATATATATATATATATATATATATATGTGTGTGAACAAGATGTTAGAGAATGTTAGTGAGTGAGAATGATAGGGAAGGAGAATGATAGGGATGGAGAATGTTAGGGAATGATAATTAGGGAGGGAGAATGTTAGGGAATGATAATTAAGGAGGTGGGACGGGAAATATTCCAGCGAGGGTTCACCGCTGAGAGGTCGCTAGATCGGCTCCCCGGCAACACAAGACGTTTGTGCATGATTCTTTGTTCAATTTTTTGAACGGTTATTCGTAGCATTAAGTAGGTATTCCGGGAGCAAAGCTCCTGTTGTGATTTACATCACGGAGAAGATCAGTCATTGGCAAGAGTGATCTTACTTCTGACTCGCCTGTTCATCTTGCAGTAAATAGTGACCTTGGAGATAGGCTACTGTTGTAGGTTGCGTCCTGGGGGAACGGCGGTCATCTCCCTACAAGGACCTCGATAACTGATCACAAACCCACTACGGGCTCACCATAGCCCGTGCTATTTGGGACTTTTGTTTCGGGTAGCTGAATCTTAAACAACAACAGCTACCTAACAGGTTTCCCTGACCGTGAATGAAATTTCCATTTATCAGAGTATTATTGTTTGAACTTCTGCAGATGCTCGTGTGTGTGGGAACCCTTCCTGAACCTTAACACTTATGTCAACACTATTTACTCTTCAAACACTGGAGTTTGAGGAGTAAAGATTTGAGGAGTAAATCTGAGTTTGAGATTAAAGATTTGAGTTTGAGGAGTAAAGATCTAAACACTAGAGATTTCACACTAGGAAAATAGTAAATTTCCTGTTTTATTACCAAGATAAAACAGGTTGGCCACCACCTGGGAGGATGTAATCTGCTGAGTTCCTCTTAGTTATCTGAGCTGAGTTCCTCTTGGTTATCTGTGCTGTGTTCCTCTTGGTTATCTGTGCTGTATTTCTCTTGTTTATCTGTGCTGTGTTCCTCTTGGTTATCTACATTGTGTTCCTCTTGGTTATCTGTGCTGTGTTCCTCTTGGTTATCTGTGCTGTGTTCCTCCTGGTTATCTGTGCTGTGTTCCTCTTGGTTATCTTTATTCACCTAGTTGTGTTTGCGGGGGTTGAGCTTGAGCTCTTTCGGCCCGCCTCTCAACTGTCAATCAACTTTTTACTAACTACTTTTTTTCCACACAACACACACATCAGGAAGCAGCCCGTGACAGCTGACTAACTCCCAGGTACCTATTTACTGCTCGGTAACAGGGCATTCAGGGATGAAAGAAACTTTGCCCATTTGTTTCTGCCTGGTGCGGGAATCGAACACGCGCCACAAAATTACGAGTCCTGCGCGCTATCCACCAGGCTACCAGGCCCCTTGGTCTTGGTTATCTGTGCTGTGATCCTCTTGGTTATCAGTGCTGTGTTATTCTAGGTTATCTGTGTTGTGGTCCTCTTGGTTATCTGTGCTGTGTTCCACTTGGTTATCTGCCCTGTGTTCCTCTTCGTTTTCTGTGCTGTGTTCCTCTTGGTTATCTGTGCTGTGCTCCTCTTTGTTTTCTGTGCTGTGTTCCTCGTGGTTATCTGTGCTGTGTTTCTCGTAGTTATCTGTGCTGTGTTTCTCGTGGTTATCTGTGCTGTGTTTCTCGTGGTTATCTGTGCTGTGTTTCTCGTGGTTATCTGTGCTGTGTTTCTCGTGGTTATCTGTGCTGTGTTCCCCTTGGTAATCTGTGCTGTGTTCCTCTTGATTATCTGTGCTGTGTTCCTCTTCGATTTCTGTGCTGTGTTCCTCGTGGTTATCTGTGCTGTGTGTCTCGTGGTTATCTGTGTTGTGTTTCTCGTGGTTATCTGTGCTGTGTTTCTCGTGGTTATCTGTGCTGTTTCTCGTGGTTATCTGTGTTGTGTTTCTCGTGGTTATCTGTGCTGTGTTCTTCTTCGTTTTCTGTGCTGTGTTCCTCTTGGTTATCTATGCTGTGTTCCTCTTGGTTATCTATGCTGTGTTTCTCGTCGTTATCTGTGCTGTGTTTCTCGTCGTTATCTGTGCTGTGTTTCTCGTGGTTATCTGTGCTGTGTTCCTCATGGTTATCTGTGCTGTGTTCCTCTTGGTTATCTGTGCTGTGTTTCTCGTGGTTATCTTTGCTGTGTTTCTCGTGGTTATCTGTGCTGTGTTCCTCTTGGTTATCTGTGCTGTGCTCCTCTTGGTTATCTGTGCTGTGTTCCTCTTGGTTATCATTGCTGTGCTCCTCTTGGTTATCTGTGCTGTGTTCCTCTTGGTTATCATTGCTGTGCTCCTCTTGGTTATCTGTGCTGTGTTTCTCGAGGTTATGTGTTTTGTGTTTCTCGTGGTTATCTGTGCTGTTTTTCTTTTGGTTATCTGTGCTGTGTTCCTCTTAGTTATCTGTGCTGTGTATCTCGTGGTTATCTGTGCTGTGTTTCTCGTGGTTATCTGTGCTGTGTTTCTCTTCGTTATCTGTGTTGTGTTTCTCGTGGTTATCTGTGCTGTGTTTCTCGTGGTTATCTGTGCTGTGTTTCTTGTGGTTATCTGTGCTGTGTTCCTCATGGTTATCTGTGCTGTGTTCCTCTTGGTTATCTGTGCTGTGTTCCTCTTAGTTATCTGTGCTGTGTTTCTCGTGGTTATCTTTGCTGTGTTTCTCGTGGTTATCTGTGCTGTGTTCCTCTTGGTTATCTGTGCTGTGCTCCTCTTGGTTATCTGTGCTGTGTTCCTCTTGGTTATCATTGCTGTGCTCCTCTTGGTTATCTGTGCTGTGTTCCTCTTGGTTATCATTGCTGTGCTCCTCTTGGTTATCTGTGCTGTGTTTCTCGAGGTTATGTGTTTTGTGTTTCTCGTGGTTATCTGTGCTGTTTTTCTTTTGGTTATCTGTGCTGTGTTCCTCTTAGTTATCTGTGCTGTGTTTCTCGTGGTTATCTGTGCTGTGTTTCTCGTGGTTATCTGTGCTGTGTTTCTCTTCGTTATCTGTGTTGTGTTTCTCGTGGTTATCTGTGCTGTGTTTCTCGTGGTTATCTGTGCTGTGTTTCTTGTGGTTATCTGTGCTGTGTTCCTCATGGTTATCTGTGCTGTGTTCCTCTTGGTTATCTGTGCTGTGTTCCTCTTAGTTATCTGTGCTGTGTTTCTCGTGGTTATCTTTGCTGTGTTTCTCGTGGTTATCTGTGCTGTGTTCCTCTTGGTTATCTGTGCTGTGTTCCTCTTGGTTATCTGTGCTGTGTTTCTCGTGGTTATCTTTGCTGTGTTTCTCGTGGTTATCTGTGCTGTGTTTCTCGTGGTTATCTGTGCTGTGCACCCCTAAATGTGCGATGCTGAAACCCCCTCTCCAAGATCAAGAGGTGTACAGGGTGATTCCTGAGTGAATTTCAAGAACTCCAGTGTACACTACAGGTCGACCGACGGTAGTGGGAGTGTGGCTGCCAAGGTTGGTTGTTTGTTCCAGCAGAGAGTGGCTGGGGGACGTTGTCCGCCTGGACGCAAGTAACAGTCTGGTGCAACAACCAGAGATCTCTTTAGAGGTTTAAGTTCCATAAGCCAAATCCCTCTCAGGCCAGAACAGATATTGGTGGCCTGTCCAGGATCTATTAATGTAACACTGCTATAAGCACTGTTAGAGTAACACTGCTATAAGATTGTTAGGATAACACTGCTATAAGCACTGTTAGGATAATGCTGCTATGAGCACTGTTAGGGGAACACTTCAATAAGCACTGTTAGGGTAACACTGCTATAAGCACTGTTAGGATAACACTGCTATGAGCACTGTTAGGGTAACACTGCTATATAAACAAAGTTAGGTAAGCACTGTTAGGGTAATGCTGCTATGAGCACTGTTAGGGAAACACTGCTATAAGCACTGTTAGGGTAACACTGCTATAAGCACTGTTAGGATAACACTGCTATGAGCACTGTTAGGGTAACACTGCTATATAAACAAAGTTAGGTAAGCACTGTTAGGGTAATGCTGCTATAAACACTGTTAGGGTAACACTGCTATAGGCACTGTTAGGGTAACACTGCTATAAGCACTGTTAGGGTAACACTGCTATAGGCACTGTTAGGATAACACTGCTATATAAACAAAGTTAGGTAAGCAGTGTGAGGTAATCAGTGTTGGGAAAGAGGAACACGTTTAGGAGAGACTCAGCAGTGTTCCAGGAACCCAGAGGTTGCCAGGTCGACCAATGTGTTAAGAAAACGAGTCATATTATGCGTCGTCCTGGACAGGTTAGCTGCGGCTCCGGCTTGACAACACAGCTCCAGTTTTTATACAGCGCGGACCCAGTGAACTGTGAGAGGTGCCAGCGATCTCCTTGGGGAACATCTCTCAATACATCCTTAAGCGCCCGGGGAACCCCACACCAGCCTCACGTGTCCCGCCAGCAACACCTACTGAACCATTCACCTGCCACAGGTCTTGGTCAGTATCACCTCCTCTCAAGCAGTCGTCAACACCTTCACCTCTCCAGCAGAAGCCACGATGAAGTTCTTGCTGCTCTCAGCTCTGTTGTTGACGGTGAGTGGAGCTTTTTAATACCTTGGTTCCAGAGGGACAAGGTCAGTATTCAATCACAATATAATTTAATAATAATGGTATAATAAGTATTATAATAAGTATAAATATAATGGAATGTGAAAAAATCACGAAATTCAGAGATAGCACCATCAATGGAGTCCAAGAAATGTGTAAGTACTTCATTCATAATGATGTACTGTCGGGAAGTACAGCGAATTACCCAAAATTTGCTTACTGTAGGTAATGCATGCCTGACTGTAAAGCTGTGGAGCAAGACTAGTGACAAGCTGTGGGTGGGTGTGGAGCAAGACTAGTGACAAGCTGTGGGTGGGTGTGGAGCAAGACTAGTGACAAGCTGTGGGTGGGTGTGGAGCAAGACTAGTGACAAGCTGTGGGTGGGTGTGGAGCAAGACTAGTGACAAGCTGTGGGTGGGTGTGGAGCAAGACTAGTGACAAGCTGTGGATGGGTGGAGAGCAAGACTAGTGACAAGCTGAGGGTGGGTGTGGAGCAAGACTAGTGACAAGCTGTGGGTGGGTGTGGAGCAGGACTAGTGACAAGCTGAGGGTGGGTGTGGAGCAAGACTAGTGACAAGCTGTGGGTGGGTGTGGAGCAGGACTAGTGACAAGCTGAGGGTGGGTGTGGAGCAAGACTAGAGACAAGCTGTGGGTGAGTGTGGAGCAAGACTAGTGACAAGCTGTGGGTGGGTGTGGAGCAAGACTAGTGACAAGCTGTGGGTGAGTGTGGAGCAAGACTAGTGACAAGCTGTGGGTGGGTGTGGAGCAAGACTAGAGACAAGCTGTGGGTGGGTGTGGAGCAAGACTAGTGACAAGCTGAGGGTGGGTGTGGAGCAAGACTAGTGACAAGCTGTGGGTGGGTGTGGAGCAAGACTAGTGACAAGCTGAGGGTGGGTGTGGAGCATGACTAGTGACAAGCTGTGGGTGGGTGTGGAGCAGGACAAGTGACAAGCTGAGGGTGGGTGTGGAGCAAGACTAGTGACAAGCTGTGGGTGGGTGTGGAGCAGGACTAGTGACAAGCTGAGGGTGGGTGTGGAGCAAGACTAGTGACAAGCTGTGGGTGGGTGTGGAGCAAGACTAGTGACAAGCTGTGGGTGGGTGTGGAGCAGGACTAGTGACAAGCTGAGGGTGGGTGTGGAGCAAGACTAGTGACAAGCTGTGAGTGGGTGTGGAGCAGGACTAGTGACAAGCTGAGGGTGGGTGTGGAGCAAGACTAGAGACAAGCTGTGGGTGAGTGTGGAGCAAGACTAGTGACAAGCTGTGGGTGGGTGTGGAGCAAGACTAGTGACAAGCTGTGGGTGGGTGTGGAGCAAGACTAGTGACAAGCTGTGGGTGGGTGTGGAGCAAGACTAGTGACTAGCTGTGGGTGGGTGTAGAGCAGGACTAGTGTCAGAAAATCCGACACCATTTAATAATCATACAGATAATAGCTGTATTGTATAAACAAGTTAACCCATAGAAAACATAACTTGTAGTGGAATTACCGTCTATAGAAAATGGGATATCATCACCACATACTATTATATTCACCACCTATTATGGTGGGAATTATTCTTAAATACATTAGTCTTTGGACTTTACCATCATAAAAACATCTCATATAAATTAACTTAATTATCAATATTGAAGTAGAGTAAATGTGACCCTTCTATCACTTTCTGTCATCTGGACAATGTAAGCCAGGCGTCAGGAGTGAGGAAGGAGGGGCAGCCATTGTTGTTGTCACCTCCGAGACGCGTGGAGCAAATTCGGCTCCTATTATATCTGGACAATGTCGGCCAGTAGCGTCAGTAGTATGGAGTGTTAGACATTGCCATTGTTTATACTAGACCAGAGGCTCACGGGAGCAAATTCGGCTCCTGTTAATTTTACTTGGACGAAGTGTTATGGAAACCAAAGGTGTACCATCTTCAACACGCTGTCAACAAATCAAGTTAAGTGTTCTTCCGAAACCCATGTATCTTTCATTTATGGCCATTAATGTCATTATATAGGGTGGTTCGGTTAGAGCACGTGGTAGCCTCAAACTAAAGGTAATTAGCCCAGGTCTTCATTGTTCCATGTACAGTGTTTCTCTGATATAGCTGTCATATATAGGAATCTGGCTTTACAGCTAGCGCCCTTTTGACAGGTCAAGACGAGGAAGGCTTTGTGCATCAGTTACCAGGGTGATGGAAGCTACCTCAAAGAGGGAAAATGTGGTCTCTACATCCTGGTTATACCTGGTGGATTAAGGTCAGCTGTACTATAAGATAAGGAACCTCTTCAATGTATGTAGTCTATTACTGTAGTTTGATTGGCTGCATATATATAAATTAATATAAACCCCCCTAATGTGTAGAGGATCGATTTGTGAGATTATGAGATTATTGCAGAAATACAGTCCACTTATCATTATACAAATTGCTATCGAAGTATATAAATTAACGTAAATATAAATTCATATAAATTAAATAAATATAAATCTTACAGGTCGGTTCCCACATTATTTGGTCATCTTCGAACCGGATGACGGATTATTTGATCCTTTGAACCCACATTTGGTCATCTTAGTACCGGATGAACCAGTTAAACAGTGGATTCATTAAATATACTAGTGCAGTGTGATTTAAACAAAGCCAGCAGTCAAAGACGGCAGCGTAGCCTCGAGGGAGCTCAGGAGCCTCCCTCAGCCCAGTTAAGCCTTAGTCAGCGGTTTCATGTACACCCACAGATTTGGTGGAGTGTTATTCTGTGAAATGACAGCGCTAATATAGAAGCCAGCCAAATTAGTGACTGTGTCGCGAGATTGTTCACGGATTTCGTGGTGTTAAATTTCGCGAGAGATTATCTACGAATTTTGTGGAGTTTATTTCGCGAGGTCACTAATAATATTTAATACTTCTTGATAATATTAGAAGTTTCATAGAGGCTAATTAAGAGGCTATTATTAATAATTGTGTATATTATTTCTCCAAAATAGAGAATTATTTAATATATATTGCACTAGTGATCACAGTATAATATTTACTAATTGCCAACCCACAACAGGGTAGGATATTATCATTGACTAGTTGAACTATTATTGCTCATCCTAGTCCCATTATTACCATAGTCAGTTGTACTATATTGAATAACCTAACACCATTAATGAATGGTCCAGACCCTATTTTGGGTGTAATTTTTATCAACTCGAGTTGAGTTGTATATATAATAATTTACTTATGGTCATTACACCTTTGAGTGATTAATTAGTGTCTCTACCATCCTAGGGTGATATAGAAGAGCTAACCTATAGGTACTTCCAATGACACTGGTTTATCACTCAAATCATTAGTGAGTATGATTGTATATATATAATGTGTATTAATTTTAAGTGCTAACCTCTAGTAGAGGTAGGATTATTGCGTAGTGAGTGCAGAATTTGACCCTAGGCTACCATAAGTGTTTGTTCAGTATTATGAGCGACCCAAGTACAAGCCCCACAAGGCTTCACCAACTAGCCAGTATGGATAATGCAGGGAGAATGAAAAGAACCCTTGCAGGTCTTAAAGGCCACTTAACAAGACAGATCAAGAAATGTGAAGATTTGTCACAACAATCTCAAGTTGATTATGCTGACCTGGAAAGCTATTATCAAGCAGCTGCCGGTAAATTTGAGCAAATCAAATGCCAAATAGCAACATATGTGGCTGAACTCGCCAACACCAATTTATCAGAAACAGAAATAGACGACATTATGGTTGATCTTGCGAATTATGAAGATCACACTCAGGCCACGTTACAGCCTTATGTCAAATTAATTGCCCAGAACAAGGCAACAGCAACAACAACAACAGTTGCATCTAATACGAGTCAAGCAGAAGCTCGACTCCCTCCAATTAATTTACCCACTTTCTCAGGAAAAGATGAGGAAGATTGGGACGAATTTTGGAACAAATTCGTTGACCTTGTAGACTCAAAACAATCTTTACCAAAGAGTAGTAAATTCTCTTATTTGCAAGGCCAATTATCAGGTGAGGCTAAAACAGTAGTATCCCATCTGAGATTAACTAATGACGGCTATGATCTGGCAGTAAAACTCCTCAAGGATAATTATGCTGATCCAGAAGTAAGAACATCACATTTAGTTCATGAGCTGTTGCATTTACCCCCACCGGAGGCTTCAGCTGATTCACTCCAAGTCTTCAAGCTGGAGATAGAATCACTGATCAATGCCCTAAGCCTGACAGCAGATACAAACGGGGCTGAGTGGGTCTTGAAAATAATTGTCCAGGAGAAAATACCTAGGGACATATTGAGACAAATGAGTGCTCATTACAATAAAAGCATCTTATCTATGAATGAAATATCTGAAGGTTTAAAGTCAGTAGTTCATCAATTACGAACACATGACAAATTAAAACCACCAAGTAAACCCTCAGAAACCAATAATAGTAAACCACAGAGTACCAAAGGTACTCCAAATCAATCTAGACAATATAATTCAACACCAAAGTGGAACAGTGGCAGTGTGGGCGTATATGCAGTGGGACCCTCCAAGCCTATAGTTACTGTGTCACCCAAGAACGTGACACCAAAGGGTACTGGAAGCTATGGAACATGTTTGTTCTGCAATGAGAAACATTCAATGTACCACTGCCCTAATTTTCCTGATAGTGACGCCCGTGTTGAGCGACTCAAAGATTTGCAACATTGCACGAGGTGCCTCAGGAAACATAACATCAACGACTGTGAGACCCAATTACACATCTGTAATAGGTGTAACAAAGGTCAGCACCATGCATCATTGTGCAGAGACACCAAAACAACGTCTCCAAACCCCAAGGTGGAAGATAGCATTCCCACCTCAGTACAGTACTGCAAGGTGCAACAAACAAAGAGTGTCCAATCGGCAAAATCTAAAGGTAATACGACTTTGCCTACTGCCCAAATTACCATCCTGAATAAAAGGGCCAAGGTCCATACCCGTGGGTTGTTTGACCAAGGATCCCAGAGAACATTTGTCACTAAAAAGTTGGCAGATGAACTACAATTAAGGCCTGTAGCCCAGATGTCATTCAATATCTCAGGGTTTATAACAGATGCAGGACCTCAAGTCTACCAGGTGGTACAACCATCAGTACGTTTAGGCAGGTACGTCTGTCGAGTACAAGCCATTGTGGTGGACAAAATACCAGTAGACCTACAAGTTCAAGGTCTGAGAGCAACAGCCAAATTCCTGAGAAATAGAGGAATAAAATTGGAAGATAATATTAAGTCTGATCACCTCACCGACTTCGGTCTCCTTGTAGGGACAGACTATTGTCATCGATTCATCGGTAGCCCTACTAAATATCAGGGCATAACCATGTTAAACTCTGCAGGAGGTAAATTACTCTCAGGCCCAGTATCAAGCCTGAGGAGACCTATGCCTGCAGATAAACAATACCAATAGAAATCTAAATTTGTCAGCTGATTATATTTCTCCAGTAGCATTATACTAAGGAGATTACAGCTGACTATACCAACAGAGGTTGATGTTAGTATCATCATTTAAAGCTGAGGATGAGTTCATGAGGCCTCAGTGGCAAATCAGTGAACAGTAGCCTAATACAGCTACAAGTCACTGCGACCAATGTCACTGAACCCACTGCAGTCTCAGAACCATACTTTACTTTAATGATGAGCTATTCAATCTTCTGAATCAATTAACTAAATTAAACCCCAATAAATCTGATGACTGATTTGATACATTTATTATCAAGATGTATTCCATGGGCCTCAGTGTTTATATATCAGTGACTAGTTACCTGAACAAACTTCAAGTTATATCTAATGTCACTGATCTCACTGCAGTCCCTGAATCATACTTGACTGTAGTACTTAATCACATCCAGTCTTCTGGGTTAAATAATATGTAATTAGGCTTGAATATTAGCCTTTCAAGAGTTGACAGGGAAATGAAATCGCATTAGACTTCTAACCCCTGCAACTCTAGTACGGGACATCCGTCCTGTACGAACAGACGCACAAATGTGTGATTACTAACTACTAACAGCAAATTAATCTAATAATTCGAAGGAGGAGTATCGGTGTTCGTCTGTTCTAAATAGGACTTCGACCCGTGAGCAGCCCCTGGGGAATTATGTCGGAAAATCCGACACCATTTAATAATCATACAGATAATAGCTGTATTGTATAAACAAGTTAACCCATAGAAAACATAACTTGTAGTGGAATTACCGTCTATAGAAAATGGGATATCATCACCACATACTATTATATTCACCACCTATTATGGTGGGAATTATTCTTAAATACATTAGTCTTTGGACTTTACCATCATAAAAACATCTCATATAAATTAACTTAATTATCAATATTGAAGTAGAGTAAATGTGACCCTTCTATCACTTTCTGTCATCTGGACAATGTAAGCCAGGCGTCAGGAGTGAGGAAGGAGGGGCAGCCATTGTTGTTGTCACCTCCGAGACGCGTGGAGCAAATTCGGCTCCTATTATATCTGGACAATGTCGGCCAGTAGCGTCAGTAGTATGGAGTGTTAGACATTGCCATTGTTTATACTAGACCAGAGGCTCACGGGAGCAAATTCGGCTCCTGTTAATTTTACTTGGACGAAGTGTTATGGAAACCAAAGGTGTACCATCTTCAACACGCTGTCAACAAATCAAGTTAAGTGTTCTTCCGAAACCCATGTATCTTTCATTTATGGCCATTAATGTCATTATATAGGGTGATTCGGTTAGAGCACGTGGTAGCCTCAAACTAAAGGTAATTAGCCCAGGTCTTCATTGTTCCATGTACAGTGTTTCTCTGATATAGCTGTCATATATAGGAATCTGGCTTTACAGCTAGCGCCCTTTTGACAGGTCAAGACGAGGAAGGCTTTGTGCATCAGTTACCAGGGTGATGGAAGCTACCTCAAAGAGGGAAAATGTGGTCTCTACATCCTGGTTATACCTGGTGGATTAAGGTCAGCTGTACTATAAGATAAGGAACCTCTTCAATGTATGTAGTCTATTACTGTAGTTTGATTGGCTGCATATATATAAATTAATATAAACCCCCCCTAATGTGTAGAGGATCGATTTGTGTGATTATGAGATTATTGCAGAAATACAGTCCACTTATCATTATACAAATTGCTATCGAAGTATATAAATTAACGTAAATATAAATTCATATAAATTAAATAAATATAAATCTCACAGGTCGGTTCCCACAACTAGTGACAAGCTGTGGGTGGGTGTGGAGCAAGACTAGTGACAAGCTGTGGGTGGGTGTGGAGCAAGACTAGTGACAAGCTGTGGGTGGGTGTGGAGCAAGACTAGTGATAAGTTGTGGGTGGGTGTGGAGCAAGACTAGTGACAAGCTGTTGGTGGGTGTGAAGCAAGTCTAGAGACAAGCTGTTGGTGGGTGTGGAGCAAGACTAGTGACAAGCTGAGGGTGGGTGTGGAGCAAGACTAGTGACAAGCTGAGGTTGGGTGTGGAGCAAGACTAGTGACAAGCTGAGGTTGGGTGTGGAGCAAGACTAGTGAGAAGCTGTGGGTGGGTGTGGAGCAAGACTAGTAATTGTGACTCACCGTAGATGAAAAGTGTCTTGTATAGTGACTTTTGTTAGCCTCTTGTTGAATCACTTGTGATATAAAAACTATAATCGATGTGTATATGTATTTGGGTAAATGATACGATCTAAATAAACTAGCTTCAAAAGATTGTCACTTGCTTAGCTAAACGAACTATGGTGTTCAGTTCCTGAACCCATTATGTGCCTCTGTAACCCTTTCCACCTTTCCACATACTTATTCTATGAGCGGTAGTGAACCCCAAACCCATCCTGCCAGCGGTTGTGAACCTCATACCCATTCTGCGAGCGGTATTGAACCCCATACCCATCCTGCGAGCGGTAGTGAACCTCATACCCATCCTGCAAGCAGTAGTGAACTCCATACCCAACCTGTGAGTGGCAATGGACTCTGTAACCATCCTTTAGATGGTTCCAAATCCATTTCCTTTAAGTGCTTATAGATCCCCTATCCTTTCCCTATTAAGGAAAGGGTTACAGAGGAATATAATGAGTTTAGGAACTGAACACCATAGTTCATTTAGCTAAGCTCGTGGCAATCTTTTGACACTAGTTACTCAATTGTTAATGTTATAAATACATGAACATATTAGTATATTTGGTAGCAGTCTTTCTTGTAAACATATGTTGTTGAAATTGACTGAAAGGGTAAGATAAATGATTCTATCACGAATCTTCTCAATATTTCTTACGTTTTTCTTCACTGTCGAGGGTAATTGAAAAATTAACTCTTCAAAGTTCAATTTCACATTTTGGACCATATATTGGATTGTGAGTGGTAATGAACTTTTGAAAGTTAATATTATAATTACCCTCGACAGTGAAGAAAAACGTAAGAAATATTGAGAAGACACGTGTTAGAATCACTAATTTTTTGTATGTTTGTTTTTGTATATGACCCTTTCAGTCATATACAAAAACACATGCACATATATATATATTCAATCATTTACACAAATCTATATAACTAAAAATGGAAATGTTCGTTTGTTCAAAATCGCTAATCTCCAAAAGTACTTAGCCGATTGCTTTGAAATTTTCACACAATGTTCCATTCGCATCCGAGCAGATTTTTATATACATATTACATAGATGTCACGTTTGAGACGGTAAAAAAACATGCTTTTTCTGAAAAAAAGAATATTTATTTTCACATGCTGTTGTAATCCACAAGTTAGTAGGAATTATTAGCTAGAGGATCATTACTACAACACTTAACGAATGATGAGTGGAAGTACATGTAAGTAGACAGACTATGGATCACATATCTAAGAAAGGTCAATGGATTAAGAACGAAGCTGTTTAGCCAAATTAATAATTCCTGGAAAGAGGAATTATTCTTCATCAGGCTTCCAGGATCAAGGTTACCGCTCTAGGGATAAGGTTAATCGGATTATACCTTCCTTGAGAGGCGGGGTGAAATGTTTGAGGCCATGGCTGACTGGAGTCAGTCTGATTGTGGGAGTTGAACTAGCAAGTCCTTTGGATCCCCGTTTGCGGCAGAAGCGAAGTGTAGCAGACAGCTATGCGAGAACCTGATGTGATCTTAGTGACGAAGTTAAGTCTGCAGTATGTGAGTATTGAATGAAAGACTAACCGAGTGTGGAGCGTTGTAGTAATCATTCCGTATTAGGGACTTAGCCGGAAGTTACGAGTGTGGGTGGTGATCGCCGAGGTCAAGTGGTCTATGGGTATTGGAAGTGTATTGACCTAATAGAGTATGTTAATATGTATTTATTTGTCAGAGTCTATTCTTTGTAATTAAATGACAAAACCCAACGGCCTTTAAATACCTTCCATATGTTCATTCATTGTGTTCCAGTACAAACCTAGTGGTACGCCTCAAGGGTCTGGTGGGTGTAGGAGTATAGGTGGTAGTAACGGTTGCTGAGGCAAGGTGTTATGTGTTGTGTATTCGCTGTGTTCGGAATGAACCGGGGTTCAGCGTCACGACATATTTGGGGGCAGCGCAAACAGGTTTGGAACACTTTGAGAGATGAAGGAAGTGTGTTACTGGTTTAGTTGGTGAGGGAATGTTCGGGAAATGGTAGACGTCGGGTTGTGGTGAGAATGGGAGTTTCCAGACGGAGGAAAGAAGGGTCAGGTGAGACCAGGGCAGAGGAGTTAGTTAATTAAAGGGACTAGGCCATTGTGGGGCACATGTGGTGTTTATTTCTTTCTTTCCAGATTCCCGCAACGAGAGACGGCTAAGATGCAAGCCTGGACCACTGAAGCATCGGGATCCAAAACAAGTGCAGTGTTCGTAGTGCGGATTATACAGTGTTCGTAGTGCGGATTATACAGTGTTCGTAGTGCGGATTATACAGTGTTCGTAGCGCGGATTATACAGTGTTCGTAGCGCGGATTATACAGCGTGGCGAGGTAAACTAGCGCGGGTGAATGTGGGCCAGCGTGGGCCATGTGCGGGCCAAGCAAGCCTCACCTTGGAGCTTGTTTTATATCGTCGGTATGGTGGTAATAGTGAGAAACCGTTGCTAAGGTGAAATTAAGCGTGAAAACTACGTAATTTAAAGTTAATTAAATTTCATGTAACGTGTAAATCGAATATTTTAAGGATAATGAAATATTACCTAAAGTACTGTGCGAGTTCCGGCGTTGTCAGGAGTAGATACAGAAAATAGGCGCAGTGAATTATGGACGCCTTGGCATAGCGAGCGACGCATAATTTGACGTCTGGGGTTCGCCGTCTAGTGTACCCTGGAGAGGGCCATGGAGATTTTTAGTGGGTGCAGGTAGCATTATGGAGAGTGTTACCTTGGGACACGGGGAGCGTGTCCCGTTGGTGGGGGTGTGTGGCGCCGGGAGTAGTGCATGGTTGTGTATTGGCGCTTGTACGCAAGGGTGTGTAGTATAATGCACCTGTAGTGGCTTATTAAACGTCAGCGTAATGCATAGTATTTACTGTAGTGAAATGTGCATGTTTTGACTGTTGATATTATGGATGTAGTATAGTGCATGACATTGTTGGCATTGTAGCGCCAAGGTGTAGCATGTGTAGCATAACTGGTTGTTGTAACACTGGGTGTATTGTAGACATTAGCGTTGAAGAATGTTAACGCAGGTGGTAGAGTGTGGCGGGTGGCCACTACACAAGAAATTATGCCTGACGAGTGTTGGTCAGGTAATTAACGGATTACCAAAGAAAAGGGAGTGTGTGTGGCGTCTGGTTACTTATTGGTGGTGACGTCTCGTGGTGTTTTGATGCGCTCTGGCGCAAGGCATTTGCCTGTGGTGGTAATGGTGTTGGGAGACACCGTGTATGTTGTGTTGATGGCGTTGAAGACGCTGTGTGTGTGTTGAGGGCGTTGGGGACGCCGTGTGTTGTGTTGAGGGCGTTGGGGACGCCGTGTGTTGTGTTGATGGCGTTGGGGACGCCGGGTGTTGTGTTGATGGCGTTGGGGACGCCGTGTGTTGTGGTGATGGCGTTGGGGCCTCCGGGTGTTGTATTGATGGCGTTGGAGACGCCGTGTGTTGGGTTGATAGCGTTGGGGACGCCGGGTGTTGTGTTGAGGGCGTTGTGGACGCCGTGTGTTGTGGTGATGGCGTTGGGGACGCCGGGTGTTGTGTTGATGGCGATGGGAACGCCGTGTGTTGTGTTGATGGCATTGGGGACGCCGAGAGTTGATGGCATTTGGGACGCCATTGGGTGGTGTAGTGTGGTGACGTGTGGACGCCTGGTATGGAGTGTGGTGTTGTGGAGTATATGGTGGCGCAGGGGCGCCAGGTAGTGGTCGGTAAGGTGAGTATCGGCGTAGCAAGGTCGGTGCGTTAGGACGTAGGAAGTGGTTGTGGGGATGTGTGTCGTTATAATGAGGTCATCAGTGGTAGGGATGACCAGAGGTAATGGTTTGTCGGAGTGGGTAAGTCTTATGTATAAGATGAAATATGGATAATTGCAGGAGTTGGTGGCTGCAGTAGGCGAGCCAAGTCGATATCTCTAGCAAAACTCATAAAAGACTAATAAAAATTCATTATTCTCATTAAAATTTTCATTCATTATATCGGAGTGGGTAAGTCTTATGGATAAGATTACAAGGTAGAATTTCAAAATTTCAGGTGTTGGTGGTTGCAGTGGGCGAGCGAAGTAGATATACTAATTTCTTATTAAGTTGTTACAGGAATCTCGCTAGAGGCGAGCCAGTGGCAGTATGATGTTTTAGTGACATAAGTTGGAAATTATGTTAATGAGATATTTATTGTGATAATATATGTGTATGTATATATTGTATATTACCTTATCGGCACCATTACTGAGTGTTAGGCTTGAGAAGGTCCCCCGGGATCATGACACAGAGCTTCAGGTAGAATAGAAGAGAAGCCATGAGGCTACACTCAGTAATTCTAGAAAAAAAGGGGGGAGGAAGTGAAGCCAACGTGACGTTATAGGCGAAATTCGCCCCCTGACATCAAGGCAGGGATAAGGGCCAGCTACAATGGCTTTGCAGCTGCGCTCAGGCTATATACGGGGAGAGAGTAAGGAGCCGAGGGGGTGTTATGTAATAATGGGATCGAGCCAGGGGGCTCCGAGGGAATATTTTGCAGGTACAGCGGTCGGGAAGGTGTGAATACAGGTGGACACACTCTGGGCGGATGGGCCTAGACCAGAGAGCTGTGAGGGATCTACAGCGTTCTGGGATTGGTGCCCTGGAACGAGACGTCAGCACAGACCCAAGGGAACATGACCCTGGGGTAGGAATCTCCGTTGCTCTGGAGGCCAGGATCACGTTAGCTCAGAGCAACGATGGGACATTGACAACATTCACCAGGCTGGACAGCCTGGGTTTTGTCTGGGTCATGGAGGATCTATGACCTAGCAACCATGGGACACGAAGACAAGAGAGGTGATGCTGCCAATTGTGGAGGAGGCCAGTTAAACATTGTGTGATCATTGTAAGCCTTATGTCAACAGTACAGGGTAAGATGTTAAATTATAATTAACTTATTACTAAGGATGAAGAACCTTAGATATATATGTGTTGTGTATATATTAATGACTAGTGTCATTTCTGTTTAAGTGCCAGCATTCTGGTCAATGTAATTTTATGTTTGTTTGTATGTAATTATCTGTCAGCAGTTTAGGTATATGTGCATTGTTGGAGATGGGAAAAATTATTACAGACTATTTAACCTGTGATATGATGTGAATAAAATGTATATGTTGGAGAAGTGTTGTGAGTCATGTCGGGGAAAATTTTAATTTATTGCAACGTGTGTATAATGAACTTATTGGATGATTTTTTAGTTGTACACATATGGTGGGTGCATCCTCCAGGTCCTTGCACTAATGGAACCATTGCAATGATGCATATGGGGACATATGCGTGTTTAAGGAGGGGAGTGGTGTTGTAATCCACAAGTTAGTAGGAATTATTAGCTAGAGGATCATTACTACAACACTTAACGAATGATGAGTGGAAGTACATGTAAGTAGACAGACTATGGATCACATATCTAAGAAAGGTCAATGGATTAAGACTGAAGCTGTTTAGCCAAATTAATAATTCCTTTAAAGAGGAATTATTCTTCGTCAGGCTTCCAGGATCAAGGTTACCGCTCTAGGGATAAGGTTAATCGGATTATACCTTCCTTGAGAGGCGGGGTGAAATGTTTGAGGCCATGGCTGACTGGAGTCAGTCTGATTGTGGGAGTTGAACTAGCAAGTCCTTTGGATCCCCGTTTGCGGCAGAAGCGAAGTGTAGCAGACAGCTATGCGAGAACCTGATGTGATCTTAGTGACGAAGTTAAGTCTGCAGTATGTGAGTATTGAATGAAAGACTAACCGGGTGTGGAGCGTTGTAGTAATCATTCCGTATTAGGGACTTAGGCGGAAGTTACGAGTGTGGGTGGTGATCGCGGAGGTCAAGTGGTCTATGGGTATTGGAAGTGTATTGACCTAATAGAGTATGTTAATATGTATTTATTTGTCAGAGTCTATTCTTTGTAATTAAATGACAAAACCCGACGGCCTTTAAATACCTTCCATATGTTCATTCATTGTGTTCCAGTACAAACCGAGTGGTACGCCTCAAGGGTCTGGTGGGTGTAGGAGTATAGGTGGTAGTAACGGTTGCTGAGGCAAGGTGTTATGTGTTGTGTATTCGCTGTGTTCGGAATGAACCGGGGTTCAGCGTCACGACATATCTGGTGGCAGCGCAAACAGGTTTGGAACACTTTGAGAGATGAAGGAAGTGTGTTACTGGTTTAGTTGGTGAGGGAATGTTCGGGAAATGGTAGCCGTCGGGTTGTGGTGAGAATGGGGGTTACTAGACGGAGGAAAGAAGGGTCAGGTGAGACCAGGGCAGAGGAGTTTGTTAATTAAAGGGACTAGGCCATTGTGGGGCACATGTGGGGTTTATTTCTTTCTTTCCAGATTCCCGCAACGAGAGACGGCTAAGATGCAAGCCTGGACCACTGAAGCATCGGGATCCAAAACAAGTGCAGTGTTCGTAGTGCGGATTATACAGTGTTCGTAGTGCGGATTATACAGTGTTCGTAGTGCGGATTATACAGTGTTCGTAGCGCGGATTATACAGTGTTCGTAGCGCGGATTATACAGCGTGGCGAGGTAAATAGCGCGGGTGAAAGTGGGCCAGCGTGGGCCATATGCGGGCCAAGCGATGGGTGGGCCAAGCAAGCCTCACCTTGGAGCTTGTTTTATATCGTCGGTATGGTGGTAATAGTGAGAAACCGTTGCTAAGGTGAAATTAAGCGTGAAAACTACGTAATTTAAAGTTAATTAAATTTCATGTAACGTGTAAATCGAATATTTTAAGGATAATGAAATATTACCTAAAGTACTGTGCGAGTTCCGGCGTTGTCAGGAGTAGATACAGAAAATAGGCGCAGTGAATTATGGACGCCTTGGCATAGCGAGCGACGCATAATTTGACGTCTGGGGTTCGCCGTCTAGTGTACCCTGGAGAGGGCCATGGAGATTTTTAGTGGGTGCAGGTAGCATTATGGAGAGTGTTACCTTGGGACACGGGGAGCGTGTCCCGTTGGTGGGGGTGTGTGGCGCCGGGAGTAGTGCATGGTTGTGTATTGGCGCTTGTACGCAAGGGTGTGTAGTATAATGCACCTGTAGTGGCTTATTAAACGTCAGCGTAATGCATAGTATTTACTGTAGTGAAATGTGCATGTTTTGACTGTTGATATTATGGATGTAGTATAGTGCATGACATTGTTGGCATTGTAGCGCCAAGGTGTAGCATGTGTAGCATAACTGGTTGTTGTAACACTGGGTGTATTGTAGACATTAGCGTTGAAGAATGTTAACGCAGGTGGTAGAGTGTGGCGGGTGGCCACTACACAAGAAATTATGCCTGACGAGTGTTGGTCAGGTAATTAACGGATTACCAAAGAAAAGGGAGTGTGTGTGGCGTCTGGTTACTTATTGGTGGTGACGTCTCGTGGTGTTTTGATGCGCTCTGGCGCAAGGCATTTGCCTGTGGTGGTAATGGTGTTGGGAGACACCGTGTATGTTGTGTTGATGGCGTTGAAGACGCTGTGTGTATGTTGAGGGCGTTGGGGACGCCGTGTGTTGTGTTGAGGGCGTTGGGGACGCCGTGTGTTGTGTTGATGGCGTTGGGGACGCCGGGTGTTGTGTTGATGGCGTTGGGGACGCCGTGTGTTGTGGTGATGGCGTTGGGGCCTCCGGGTGTTGTATTGATGGCGTTGGAGACGCCGTGTGTTGGGTTGATAGCGTTGGGGACGCCGGATGTTGTGTTGAGGGCGTTGTGGACGCCGTGTGTTGTGGTGATGGCGTTGGGGACGCCGGGTGTTGTGTTGATGGCGATGGGAACGCCGTGTGTTGTGTTGATGGCATTGGGGACGCCGAGAGTTGATGGCATTTGGGACGCCATTGGGTGGTGTAGTGTGGACGCCTGGTATGGAGTGTGGTGTTGTGGAGTATATGGTGGCGCAGGGGCGCCAGGTAGTGGTCGGTAAGGTGAGTATCGGCGTAGCAAGGTCGGTGCGTTAGGACGTAGGAAGTGGTTGTGGGGATGTGTGTCGTTATAATGAGGTCATCAGTGGTAGGGATGACCAGAGGTAATGGTTTGTCGGAGTGGGTAAGTCTTATGTATAAGATGAAATATGGATAATTGCAGGAGTTGGTGGCTGCAGTAGGCGAGCCAAGTCGATATCTCTAGCAAAACTCATAAAAGACTAATAAAAATTCATTATTCTCATTAAAATTTTCATTCATTATATCGGAGTGGGTAAGTCTTATGGATAAGATTACAAGGTAGAATTTCAAAATTTCAGGTGTTGGTGGTTGCAGTGGGCGAGCGAAGTAGATATACTAATTTCTTATTAAGTTGTTACAGGAATCTCGCTAGAGGCGAGCCAGTGGCAGTATGATGTTTTAGTGACATAAGTTGGAAATTATGTTAATGAGATATTTATTGTGATAATATATGTGTATGTATATATTGTATATTACCTTATCGGCACCATTACTGAGTGTTAGGCTTGAGAAGGTCCCCCGGGATCATGTCACAGAGCTTCAGGTAGAATAGAAGAGAAGCCATGAGGCTACACTCAGTAATTCTAGAAAAAAAGGGGGGAGGAAGTGAAGCCAACGTGACGTTATAGGCGAAATTCGCCCCCTGACATCAAAGCAGGGATAAGGGCCAGCTACAATGGCTTTGCAGCTGCGCTCAGGCTATATACGGGGAGAGAGTAAGGAGCCGAGGGGGTGTTATGTAATAATGGGATCGAGCCAGGGGGCTCCGAGGGAATATTTTGCAGGTACAGCGGTCGGGAAGGTGTGAATACAGGTGGACACACTCTGGGCGGATGGGCCTAGACCAGAGAGCTGTGAGGGATCTACAGCGTTCTGGGATTGGTGCCCTGGAACGAGACGTCAGCACAGACCCAAGGGAACATGACCCTGGGGTAGGAATCTCCGTTGCTCTGGAGGCCAGGATCACGTTAGCTCAGAGCAACGATGGGACATTGACAACATTCACCAGGCTGGACAGCCTGGGTTTTGTCTGGGTCATGGAGGATCTATGACCTAGCAACCATGGGACACGAAGACAAGAGAGGTGATGCTGCCAATTGTGGAGGAGGCCAGTTAAACATTGTGTGATCATTGTAAGCCTTATGTCAACAGTACAGGGTAAGATGTTAAATTATAATTAACTTATTACTAAGGATGAAGAACCTTAGATATATATGTGTTGTGTATATATTAATGACTAGTGTCATTTCTGTTTAAGTGCCAGCATTCTGGTCAATGTAATTTTATGTTTGTTTGTATGTAATTATCTGTCAGCAGTTTAGGTATATGTGCATTGTTGGAGATGGGAAAAATTATTACAGACTATTTAACCTGTGATATGATGTGAATAAAATGTATATGTTGGAGAAGTGTTGTGAGTCATGTCGGGGAAAATTTTAATTTATTGCAACGTGTGTATAATGAACTTATTGGATGATTTTTTAGTTGTACACATATGGTGGGTGCATCCTCCAGGTCCTTGCACTAATGGAACCATTGCAATGATGCATATGGGGACATATGCGTGTTTAAGGAGGGGAGTGGTGTTGTAATCCACAAGTTAGTAGGAATTATTAGCTAGAGGATCATTACTACAACACTTAACGAATGATGAGTGGAAGTACATGTAAGTAGACAGACTATGGATCACATATCTAAGAAAGGTCAATGGATTAAGACTGAAGCTGTTTAGCCAAATTAATATTTCCTTTAAAGAGGAATTATTCTTCGTCAGGCTTCCAGGATCAAGGTTACCGCTCTAGGGATAAGGTTAATCGGATTATACCTTCCTTGAGAGGCGGGGTGAAATGTTTGAGGCCATGGCTGACTGGAGTCAGTCTGATTGTGGGAGTTGAACTAGCAAGTCCTTTGGATCCCCGTTTGCGGCAGAAGCGAAGTGTAGCAGACAGCTATGCGAGAACCTGATGTGATCTTAGTGACGAAGTTAAGTCTGCAGTATGTGAGTATTGAATGAAAGACTAACCGGGTGTGGAGCGTTGTAGTAATCATTCCGTATTAGGGACTTAGGCGGAAGTTACGAGTGTGGGTGGTGATCGCGGAGGTCAAGTGGTCTATGGGTATTGGAAGTGTATTGACCTAATAGAGTATGTTAATATGTATTTATTTGTCAGTCTATTCTTTGTAATTAAATGACAAAACCCGACGGCCTTTAAATACCTTCCATATGTTCATTCATTGTGTTCCAGTACAAACCGAGTGGTACGCCTCAAGGGTCTGGTGGGTGTAGGAGTATAGGTGGTAGTAACGGTTGCTGAGGCAAGGTGTTATGTGTTGTGTATTCGCTGTGTTCGGAATGAACCGGGGTTCAGCGTCACGACATATCTGGTGGCAGCGCAAACAGGTTTGGAACACTTTGAGAGATGAAGGAAGTGTGTTACTGGTTTAGTTGGTGAGGGAATGTTCGGGAAATGGTAGCCGTCGGGTTGTGGTGAGAATGGGGGTTACTAGACGGAGGAAAGAAGGGTCAGGTGAGACCAGGGCAGAGGAGTTTGTTAATTAAAGGGACTAGGCCATTGTGGGGCACATGTGGGGTTTATTTCTTTCTTTCCAGATTCCCGCAACGAGAGACGGCTAAGATGCAAGCCTGGACCACTGAAGCATCGGGATCCAAAACAAGTGCAGTGTTCGTAGTGCGGATTATACAGTGTTCGTAGTGCGGATTATACAGTGTTCGTAGTGCGGATTATACAGTGTTCGTAGCGCGGATTATACAGTGTTCGTAGCGCGGATTATACAGCGTGGCGAGGTAAATAGCGCGGGTGAAAGTGGGCCAGCGTGGGCCATATGCGGGCCAAGCGATGGGTGGGCCAAGCAAGCCTCACCTTGGAGCTTGTTTTATATCGTCGGTATGGTGGTAATAGTGAGAAACCGTTGCTAAGGTGAAATTAAGCGTGAAAACTACGTAATTTAAAGTTAATTAAATTTCATGTAACGTGTAAATCGAATATTTTAAGGATAATGAAATATTACCTAAAGTACTGTGCGAGTTCCGGCGTTGTCAGGAGTAGATACAGAAAATAGGCGCAGTGAATTATGGACGCCTTGGCATAGCGAGCGACGCATAATTTGACGTCTGGGGTTCGCCGTCTAGTGTACCCTGGAGAGGGCCATGGAGATTTTTAGTGGGTGCAGGTAGCATTATGGAGAGTGTTACCTTGGGACACGGGGAGCGTGTCCCGTTGGTGGGGGTGTGTGGCGCCGGGAGTAGTGCATGGTTGTGTATTGGCGCTTGTACGCAAGGGTGTGTAGTACAATGCACCTGTAGTGGCTTATTAAACGTCAGCGTAATGCATAGTATTTACTGTAGTGAAATGTGCATGTTTTGACTGTTGATATTATGGATGTAGTATAGTGCATGACATTGTTGGCATTGTAGCGCCAAGGTGTAGCATGTGTAGCATAACTGGTTGTTGTAACACTGGGTGTATTGTAGACATTAGCGTTGAAGTATGTTAACGCAGGTGGTAGAGTGTGGCGGGTGGCCACTACACAAGAAATTATGCCTGACGAGTGTTGGTCAGGTAATTAACGGATTACGAGAGAAAAGGGAGTGTGTGTGGCGTCTGGTTACTTATTGGTGGTGACGTCTCGTGGTGTTTTGATGCGCTCTGGCGCAAGGCATTTGCCTGTGGTGGTAATGGTGTTGGGGGACGCCGTGTGTGTTGTGTTGATGGCGTTGAAGACGCTGTGTGTATGTTGAGGGCGTTGGGGACGCCGTGTGTTGTGTTGAGGGCGTTGGGGACGCTGTGTGTTGTGTTGAGGGCGTTGGGGACGCCGTGTGTTGTGTTGAGGGCGTTGGGGACGCCGTGTGTTGTGTTGATGGCGTTGGGGACGCCGAGTGTTGATGGCGTTGGGGACGCCGGGTGTTGTATTGATGGCGTTGGGGACGCCGTGTGTTGTGTTGATGGCATTGGGGACGCCGGGTGTTGTGTTGATGGCGTTGGGGACGCCGGGTGCTGTATTGATGGCGTTGGGGACGCCGTGTGTTGTGTTGATGGCGTTGGGGACGCCGGGTGTTGTGTTGATGGCGTTGGGGACGCCGTGTGTTGTGGTGATGGCGTTGGGGACGCCGGGTGTTGTATTGATGGCGTTGGGGACGCCGTGTGTTGTGTTGATGGCGTTGTGGACGCCGTGTGTTGTGGTGATGGCGTTGGGGACGCCGGGTGTTGTGTTGATGGCGATGGGAACGCCGTGTGTTGTGTTGATGGCATTGGGGACGCCGAGAGTTGATGGCATTTGGGACGCCATTGGGTGGTGTAGTGTGGTGACGTGTGGACGCCTGGTATGGAGTGTGGTGTTGTGGAGTATATGGTGGCGCAGGGGCGCCAGGTAGTGGTCGGTAAGGTGAGTATCGGCGTAGCAAGGTCGGTGCGTTAGGACGCAGGAAGTGGTTGTGGGGATGTGTGTCGTTATAATGAGGTCATCAGTGGTAGGGATGACCAGAGGTAATGGTGTGTTGGAGTGGGTAAGTCTTATGGATAAGATGAAATGTGGATAATTGCAGGAGTTGGTGGCTGCAGTAGGCGAGCCAAGTCGATATCTCTAACAAAACTCATAAAAGACTAATAAAAATTCATTATTCTCATTAAAATTTTCATTAATTATATCGGAGTGGGTAAGTCTTATGGATAAGATTACAAGGTAGAATTTCAAAATTTCAGGTGTTGGTGGTTGCAGTGGGCGAGCGAAGTAGATATACTAATTTCTTATTAAGTTGTTACAGGAATCTTGCTAGAGGCAAGCCAGTGGCAGTATGATGTTTTAGTGACATAAGTTGGAAATTATGTTAATGAGGTATTTATTGTGATAATATATGTGTATGTATATATTGTATATTACCTCATCGGCACCATTACTGAGTGTTAGGCTTGAGAAGGTCCCCCGGGATCATGTCACAGAGCCTCAGGTAGAGTAGAAGAGAAGCCATGAGGCTACACTCAGTAATTCTAGAAAAAAAAGAGGGGAGGAAGTGAAGCCAACGTGACGTTATAGGCGAAATTCGCCCCCTGACATCAAAGCAGGGATAAGGGCCAGCTACAATGGCTTTGCAGCTGCGCTCAGGCTATATACGGGGAGAGAGTAAGGAGCCGAGGGGGTGTTATGTAATAATGGGATCGAGCCAGGGGGCTCCGAGGGAATATTTTGCAGGTACAGCGGTCGGGAAGGTGTGAATACAGGTGGACACACTCTGGGCGGATGGGCCTAGACCAGAGAGCTGTGAAGGATCTACAGCGTTCTGGGATTGGTGCCCTGGAACGAGACGTCAGCACAGACCCAAGGGAACATGACCCTAGGGTAGGAATCTCCGTTGCTCTGGAGGCCAGGATCACGTTAGCTCAGAGCAACGATGGGACATTGACAACATTCACCAGGCTGGACAGCCTGGGTTTTGTCTGGGTCATGGAGGATCTATGACCTAGCAACCATGGGACACGAAGACAAGAGAGGTGATGCTGCATATTGTGGAGGAGGCCAGTTAAACATTGTGTGATCATTGTAAGCCTTATGTCAACAGTACAGGGCAAGATGTTAAATTATAATTAACTTATTACTAAGGATGAAGAACCTTAGATATATATGTGTTGTGTATATATTAATGACTAGTGTCATTTCTGTTTAAGTGCCAGCATTCTGGTCAATGTAATTTTATGTTTGTTTGTATGTAATTATCTGTCAGCAGTTTAGGTATATGTGCATTGTTGGAGATGGGAAAAATTATTACAGACTATTTAACCTGTGATATGATGTGAATAAAATGTATATGTTGGAGAAGTGTTGTGAGTCATGTCGGGGAAAATTTTAATTTATTTCATCGTGTGTATAATGAACATATTGGATGATTTTTTAGTTGTACACATATGGTGGGTGCATCCTCCAGGTCCTTGCACTAATGGAACCATTGCAATGATGCATATGGGAACATATGCGTGTTTAAGGAGGGGAGTGGTGTTGTAATCCACAAGTTAGTAGGAATTATTAGCTAGAGGATCATTACTACAACACTTAACGAATGATGAGTGGAAGTACATGTAAGTAGACAGACTATGGATCACATATCTAAGAAAGGTCAATGGATTAAGACTGAAGCTGTTTAGCCAAATTAATAATTCCTTTAAAGAGGAATTATTCTTCGTCAGGCTTCCAGGATCAAGGTTACCGCTCTAGGGATAAGGTTAATCGGATTATACCTTCCTTGAGAGGCGGGGTGAAATGTTTGAGGCCATGGCTGACTGGAGTCAGTCTGATTGTGGGAGTTGAACTAGCAAGTCCTTTGGATCCCCGTTTGCGGCAGAAGCGAAGTGTAGCAGACAGCTATGCGAGAACCTGATGTGATCTTAGTGACGAAGTTAAGTCTGCAGTATGTGAGTATTGAATGAAAGACTAACCGGGTGTGGAGCGTTGTAGTAATCATTCCGTATTAGGGACTTAGGCGGAAGTTACGAGTGTGGGTGGTGATCGCGGAGGTCAAGTGGTCTATGGGTATTGGAAGTGTATTGACCTAATAGAGTATGTTAATATGTATTTATTTGTCAGAGTCTATTCTTTGTAATTAAATGACAAAACCCGACGGCCTTTAAATACCTTCCATATGTTCATTCATTGTGTTCCAGTACAAACCGAGTGGTACGCCTCAAGGGTCTGGTGGGTGTAGGTGTATAGGTGGTAGTAACGGTTGCTGAGGCAAG
Source organism: Procambarus clarkii (assembly GCF_040958095.1). NCBI lineage: Eukaryota > Metazoa > Arthropoda > Malacostraca > Decapoda > Cambaridae > Procambarus > Procambarus clarkii. The sequence continues at coordinate 9,966,511 of NC_091229.1, forward strand.
GTGTTATGTGTTGTGTATTCGCTGTGTTCGGAATGAACCGGGGTTCAGCGTCACGACAATATATCATGTGCTTTTCATGTGAAGGAAATATTCGAAATCACTTTACCGATCGCTTTGAAATTTTGACACAACGTTGCCTTCGAATAGGCGCGTCTTTTTATATATCTACTATATACATGCCTCACCTTTGACAGGAAAAAATATGCTTTAAAAAAAAAACAGCGCCATCTGTAGGACGTCAGAGCAACACACACTGTAATCTCAGAAAGTTCTTCACCGATTGCTTTGAGATTTTGACACAACATTCCATTCGAACACGTGCGTGTTTTTATATACATACTATTTGGATGCAACACCTGTGACAGGTAAAAACATGCATTTTTTGAAAAACAACGCCATCTGTTGCACGTAAGAGCAAGACACGATATACAAAATATGTTACGATTCCATTTCAATGTTTCCGATTGCATTTATAAATTGAATTTTTCATAGTTTCATTTATTTTTATTTTTATTCAATTATTTTGTGTGACATTGCGTTTGAATTGAGCTGTTAATTTACCATACCGTTCAATTCGTGGGTATAGCGAATTGGTTTCTTTTTACATTGTTTTTCATTTCGTTTTTTTTCAACGGTTCTTATTTTTCAGTGCAATGGGTGGTGAAATTGAATTGTGAACGATTTATTTGCATTTGAATTTAAGTATTTTGTCAGTATTTTGTGTTTTTGTTTTGAAAACAAGAAAATAGACAACACGTTTATTTCACAGCTGCAAATATTCAACAAACAGCTATGAATCCACGGGCGACAACGTTAATCCACCCATTCAGGCTTGTTCGCATTTGTGTTCCTCACGTGTGCCCAAAAGAATGATGAGATTTGATAAAATACTATGCCCAAGATTACCATCAGAGTGCCGGCGGGCTGATGGGCAAAATAGTCTCTGCTACCATCAGCTTTTGACCGATCGTGATGGTCGAGTGGATTAAGGTGTCCTGTACACACCAGTTGCATTGTGCTCCTGGCAGTATGGGTTCGAGTCACTTCTGGGGTGTGAGTTATCAGTTATTTATATATATATATATATATATATATATATATATATATATATATATATATATATATATATATATATATATATATATATATATATATATATATATAACTGAAAACTCACACCCCAGAAGTGACTCGAACCCATACTCCCAGAAGCAACGCAACTGGTATGTACAAGACACCTTAATCCACTTGACCATCACGACCGGACATAATGAGGTGATAGCCTAAGCTATTTGAACCACCCCACCGCCGGCACTCGGATAGTAATCTTGGGCATAGCATTTTACCAAATCACCTCATTCTTTGGGGCACACGTGAGGAACACAAATGCGAACAACCCTGAATGGTCCCCAGGACAATATGCAACTGAAAACTCACACCCCAGAAGTGACTCGAACCCATACTCCCAGAACCAACGCAACTGGTATGTACAAGACGCCTTAATCCACTTGACCATCACGACCGGACATAATGAGGTGATAGCCTAAGCTATTTGAACCACCCCACCGCCGGCACTCGGATAGTAATCTTGGGCATAGCATTTTACCAAATCACCTCATTCTTTGGGGCACACGTGAGGAACACAAATGCGAACAAGCCTGAATGGTCCCCAGGACAATATGCAACTGAAAACTCACACCCCAGAAGTGACTCGAACCCATACTCCCAGAAGCAACGCAACTGGTATGTACTAGACGCCTTAATCCACTTGACCATCACGACCGGACATAATGAGGTGATAGCCTAAGCTATTTGAACCACCCCACCGCCGGCACTCGGATAGTAATCTTGGGCATAGGATTTTACCAAATCACCTCATTCTTTGGGGCACACGTGAGGAACACAAATGCGAACAAGCCTGAATGGTCCCCAGGACAATATGCAACTGAAAACTCACACCCCAGAAGTGACTCGAACCCATACTCCCAGAAGCAACGCAACTGGTATGTACAAGACGCCTTAATCCACTTGACCATCACGACCGGACATAATGAGGTGATAGCCTAAGCTATTTGAACCACCCCACCGCCGGCACTCGGATAGTAATCTTGGGCATAGCATTTTACCAAATCACCTTCATGGTCCCAAGTGGATTAAGTGGATGGTCAAGTGGATTAAGGCGTCTTGTACATACCAGTTGCGTTGCTTCTGGGAGTATGGGTTCGAGTCACTTCTGGGGTGTGAGTTTTCAGTTGCATATTGTCCTGGGGACCATTCAGGCTTGTTCGCATTTGTGTTCCTCACGTGTGCCCCAAAGAATGAGGTGATTTGGTAAAATGCTATGCCCAAGATTACTATCCGAGTGCCGGCGGTGGGGTGGTTCAAATAGCTTAGGCTATCACCTCATTATGTCAGGTCGTGATGGTCAAGTGGATTAAGGCGTCTTGTACATACCAGTTGCGTTGCTTCTGGGAGTATGGGTTCGAGTCACTTCTGGGGTGTGAGTTTTCAGTTGCATATTGTCCTGGGGACCATTCAGGCTTGTTCGCATTTGTGTTCCTCACGTGTGCCCCAAAGAATGAGGTGATTTGGTAAAATGCTATGCCCAAGATTACTATCCGAGTGCCGGCGGTGGGGTGGTTCATATAGCTTAGGCTATCACCTCATTATGTCCGGTCGTGATGGTCAAGTGGATTAAGGCGTCTTGTACATACCAGTTGCGTTGCTTCTGGGAGTATGGGTTCGAGTCACTTCTGGGGTGTGAGTTTTCAGTTGCATAATGTCCTGGGGACCATTCAGGCTTGTTCGCATTTGTGTTCCTCACGTGTGCCCCAAAGAATGAGGTGATTTGGTAAAATGCTATGCCCAAGATTACTATCCGAGTGCCGGCGGTGGGGTGGTTCAAATAGCTTAGGCTATCACCTCATTATGTCCGGTCGTGATGGTCAAGTGGATTAAGGCGTCTTGTACATACCAGTTGCGTTGCTTCTGGGAGTATGGGTTCGAGTCACTTCTGGGGTGTGAGTTTTCAGTTGCATATTGTCCTGGGGACCATTCAGGCTTGTTCGCATTTGTGTTCCTCACGTGTGCCCCAAAGAATGAGGTGATTTGGTAAAATGCTATGCCCAAGATTACTATCCGAGTGCCGGCGGTGGGGTGGTTCAAATAGCTTAGGCTATCACCTCATTATGTCCGGTCGTGATGGTCAAGTGGATTAAGGCGTCTTGTACATACCAGTTGCGTTGCTTCTGGGAGTATGGGTTCGAGTCACTTCTGGGGTGTGAGTTTTCAGTTGCATATTGTCCTGGGGACCATTCAGGCTTGTTCGCATTTGTGTTCCTCACGTGTGCCCCAAAGAATGAGGTGATTTGGTAAAATCCTATGCCCAAGATTACTATCCGAGTGCCGGCGGTGGGGTGGTTCAAATAGCTTAGGCTATCACCTCATTATGTCCGGTCGTGATGGTCAAGTGGATTAAGGCGTCTAGTACATACCAGTTGCGTTGCTTCTGGGAGTATGGGTTCGAGTCACTTCTGGGGTGTGAGTTTTCAGTTGCATATTGTCCTGGGGACCATTCAGGCTTGTTCGCATTTGTGTTCCTCACGTGTGCCCCAAAGAATGAGGTGATTTGGTAAAATGCTATGCCCAAGATTACTATCTGAGTGCCGGCGGTGGGGTGGTTCAAATAGCTTAGGCTATCACCTCATTATGTCCGGTCGTGATGGTCAAGTGGATTAAGGCGTCTTGTACATACCAGTTGCGTTGGTTCTGGGAGTATGGGTTCGAGTCACTTCTGGGGTGTGAGTTTTCAGTTGCATATTGTCCTGGGGACCATTCAGGCTTGTTCGCATTTGTGTTCCTCACGTGTGCCCCAAAGAATGAGGTGATTTGGTAAAATGCTATGCCCAAGATTACTATCCGAGTGCCGGCGGTGGGGTGGTTCAAATAGCTTAGGCTATCACCTCATTATGTCCGGTCGTGATGGTCAAGTGGATTAAGGCGTCTTGTACATACCAGTTGCGTTGCTTCTGGGAGTATGGGTTCGAGTCACTTCTGGGGTGTGAGTTTTCAGTTGCATATTGTCCTGGGGACCATTCAGGCTTGTTCGCATTTGTGTTCCTCACGTGTGCCCCAAAGAATGAGGTGATTTGGTAAAATGCTATGCCCAAGATTACTATCCGAGTGCCGGCGGTGGGGTGGTTCATATAGCTTAGGATATCACCTCATTATGTCCGGTCGTGATGGTCAAGTGGATTAAGGCGTCTTGTACATACCAGTTGCGTTGCTTCTGGGAGTATGGGTTCGAGTCACTTCTGGGGTGTGAGTTTTCAGTTGCATATTGTCCTGGGGACCATTCAGGCTTGTTCGCATTTGTGTTCCTCACGTGTGCCCCTAAGAATGAGGTGATTTGGTAAAATGCTATGCCCAAGATTACTATCCGAGTGCCGGCGGTGGGGTGGTTCAAATAGCTTAGGCTATCACCTCATTATGTCCGGTCGTGATGGTCAAGTGGATTAAGGCGTCTTGTACATACCAGTTGCGTTGCTTCTGGGAGTATGGGTTCGAGTCACTTCTGGGGTGTGAGTTTTCAGTTGCATATTGTCCTGGGGACCATTCAGGCTTGTTCGCATATATATATATATATATATATATATATATATATATATATATATATATATATATATATATATATATATATATATATATATATATATATATATATATATATCGACAATCTTTTTATATCACAAGTGAGTCAACAAGAGGCTAACGAGTAGTTATAAACCCCATATCCTTCCTGTGAGTGGTAATGAACTGCAAACACATGCTGTGGATAAAAGTAAAAGTTATCCATTCTGTGAGAGCTAATGGACCCCATACACACACTGTAACTGGTAATGAACTCCATATCCCTTTTGTGGGTGGTAATGAAGTGCAACTCCATCCAGAGGGGGATAGAGCATCCCAAAGCCTTCCATTGGGTAGTAGTAAAACTCATATCAATCCTCTGAGTAGTAGTGAACTTCACACACAACCTCTAAGGGATGCCATACCAATATCATTTCAGTTTCAATGGACCCCCATATACCTCCTGTGATTGGTAATGGACCCCCATATACCTCCTTTGATTGGTAATGGACCCCCCATATACCTTCTGTGAGTGGTAATGGACCCCCTATACCTCCTGTGAGAGGTAATGGCCCCCATTTACCTCTTGTGAGTGGTAATTGACCCCCTTATACCTCCTGTGAGTGATATTGGACCCTCATATACCTTCATTGAGAGGTGATGGACCGCATACCCATCCTGTGTGGCAGTGCATCTCATACTCTTCGTGTGAGTAAAAAAAAAAAGAGTTGAATGGTACAGCAGTCAACTTTGTGATGTGGTGGTTCACTGGTACAGTAGTCAACCATTGTGGTGTGGTGGTTCAGTGGTACAGTAGTCAACCATTATGGTGTGATGGTTCAGTGGTACAGTAGTCAACCATTGCGGTGCGGTGGTTCAGTGGTACAGTAGTCAACCATTATGGGGTGGTGGTTCAGTGGTACAGCAGTCAACCATTATGGTGTGGTGGTTCAGTGGTACAGTAGTCAACCGTTGTGGTGTGGTGGTTCAGAGGTACATTAGTCAACCGTTGTGGTGTGGTGGTTCAGTGGTACAGCAGTCAACCATTATGGTGTGGTGGTTCAGTGGTACATTAGTCAACCGTTGTGGTGTGGTGGGTCAGTGGTACAGTAGTCAACCGTTGTGGTGTGGTGGTTCAGTGGTACATTAGTCAACCATTATGGTGTGGTGGTTCACTGGTACAGTAGTCAACCGTTGTGGTGTGGTGGTTCAGTGGTACAGCAGTCAACTATTGAGAAACTGGGCTAGAGGTTGGACAAGACATTGGGCGAGAGACTGGACTAGAGGTTGGACAAGACATTGGGCGAGAGACTGGACTAGAAGTTGGGCAAGACATTGGGTGAGAGACTGGACTAAAGGTTGGACAAGACATTGGGCGAGAAACTGGACTAGAGGTTGGACAAGACATTGGGCGAGAGACTGGACTAGAGGTTGAATAAGACATTGGGTGAGAGACTGGACTAAAGGTTGGACAAGACATTGGGCGAAAGACTGGACTAGAAGTTGGGCAAGACATTGGGTGAGAGACTGGACTAAAGGTTGGACAAGACATTGGGCGAGAAACTGGACTAGAGGTTGGACAAGACATTGGGCGAGAGACTGGACCAGAGGTTGAATAAGACATTGGGTGAGAGACTGGACTAAAGGTTGGACAAGACATTGGGCGAGAGACTGGACTAGAGGTTGGACAAGACATTGGGCGAGAGACTGGACTAGAGGTTGGACAAGACATTGGGCGAGAGACTGGACTAGAGGTTGGACAAGACATTGGGCGAGAGACTGGACTAGAAGTTGGGCAAGACATTGGGTGAGAGACTGGACTAGAGGTTGGACAAGACATTGGGCGAGACCGTGAGTAAGTATGACCAGATGGACTTTGCAAACATTTAAACAAATTTAAAGTTATAAAATCCTTTGAAATTACTTTCAGTTATCAGAGACATATAAATTAATATTAAATTGTTTTGTTGTTTTATCAGATTGTTGTTGTGGGAACAACCTCTCACCCTGGGTAAGTACACTGTTTGTATGTTGTCCTTGTTAGTGTTCCTTGAGTGTCTGGTTGGTACATTGTCCTTGTTAGTGTTCCTTGAGTGTCTGGTTGGTACGTTGTGGTCGTGTACTCATCTAGTTGTACTCACCTAATTGTGCTTGCGAGGGTTGAGCTTTGGCCCTTTGGTCCCGCCTCTCAACCGTCAATCTACTGGTGTACAGATTCCTGGGCTTCTCTTGCTCGATCTATCATATCTACATTTGAAATTGTGTATGGAGTAAGCCTCCACCACATCACTTCCTTGTGCATTCTATTTACTAACTACTCTGACACTGAAAAAGTTCTTTATAATGTCTCAGTGGCTCATCTGGGTACTTAGCTTCCACCTGTGTCCCCTTGTGCGTGTACAACCCATGTTAAATAATCCTTCCTTGTTGTGGGAGATTTTTTCTTCACTATTTAATGTCATATAATATTTGAGCAAATAATTCATTCAAAATAAACTTAGAAAAGTAGACTATATAAACATCTTTATAAAGTGGAATGATTCCCTACACATTTTTTTTCGAGGTGGGGGGGGGGGCGGCGTAAATTCTTTAATGTTAATCTACGTATTGCGTGAAAATATTGAATAAATTTAAATAATAATATTATAGATAAATCAGGGTTAAAGAGTTAGTAGACTACACTACAACTGATTAGTTATAAACTTTCAGCTTAGCTGGACTGAAGATTTCCTCCTAGTCCAGCAGTAACACGAGAGCAGTCATCAGGTGAGTTATGCAGTAAATATTGACTCCGTGGTCACTGCGAACTGTTCTCAGCCCTGAACTCCAAAGTGTTGGAACCGGAAGAACTCTCTCTCTCTCTCACGTCGCCAACGTAAACTGGGTTTTGTTATTAATTGTGCCTCATAACACGGTTGAAATTTGAATGTTACGAGCTCACAACAAAGAAATATAAATATTATACAACCGGGATACGTCCTTAAAGAATGCAACAGCTTGATATGTGGTAGTCCATTCAACGGCCCGACTCTGCTGCACTATTTGCCCCTTCGAATGAGACAATTCTGCGGCTATAAGCACAAATATGGCGCTTATTTGGAGAGCATGGCGATGCGTCAGCCTATCTCGCCAGCTGCTCGGCCACAACTGCGAGGCGCGGTGCCCCCCCCCCCCCACCCCCCACGTCTCATCAGCTGATAGTCACTGCACACATTTTTGGAGCAAATTTACCAATGAAAGGAGATAAATGCTGATTTATATGCGAATTTACTCTTCTTGAATACTATGAACATTAATTAGTCTATCTAAGATAATCAAACGCAAATCAAAGCAGATTGATGACAGAGTTTCTATCAAGTGCTAGGCAAAGGAATAGTCACCGCGTACATGTGGTGGCTGACGCAATTGTCCCTAGCATGTTCAACAATTTTTGTTAGTATAGTTTGTTAGATTAGTATCTGAGGTGTCGAAAATTTCCGACACTTGTCTACCCTGTCAATTCCGAAGAGAATTTTGTGTATGATGATCATGTCTTTCCGAGCTCTTCTGTCTTCCAGCGACGTGAGGTGCATTTCTCTCAGCCTTTCCTCGTAACTCATGCCTCTTAGTTCTGGAACTAGCCTAGTGGCATACCGCTGAACTTTTTCTAGCTTCGTCTTGTACTTGACAAGGTTCGGGCTCCATGCTGGGGCCGCATACTCCAGGATTGGCCTTACATACGTGGTATACAAGGTTCTGAAAGATTCTTTACACAGATTTCTGAAGGCAGTTCTGATGTTAACCAGCCTTGCAAACGCCGCCGATGTTATTCTTTTGATGTGAGCTTCAGGAGACAGGTTTGGTGTGATATCAACACCTAGATCTTTCTCTCTGTCCGTTTAGTGAAGGACTTCATCTCCCATTCGGTATCCAGTGTCTGGCCTCCTATTTCCTTCCTCGTTTCATTACCTTACATTTACTTGGGTTGAACTTTAGTAGCTATTTGTTGGACCATTCCTTCAGTTTGTTTAGGTCATCTTGTATCCTCATACTATCTTTCTCAGTCTTAATCCTCGTCATAATTTTTTCATCATCAGCAAACATTGAGAGGAACGGGTCTATTCCCTCTGGATATCATTTACATATATCAGGAACAGTATAGGTCCAAGAACTGATCTCTGAGGTACTCCACTGGTGACGCCACGCCACTCCGAGACCTCAACCTTCACGGTGACTGGCTGTCTTCTCTTGCTTAGGTACTCCCTTATCCAGTGGAGTACCGTCCCTTTCACTCTTGCCTGCATCTCCAGTTTGTGCACTAGTCTCTTATGTGGTACTGTGTCATAGGCTTTCTGGAAAAAAAAAAAAAAATATGCAGTCTGCCCACCCCTCTCTTTCTTGCCCGATTTTAGTTGCTTGGTAATTTAATTCAATCAATCCCGTGAGGCACGATCTGCCAACCCTGAACCTAGTGGATCTGAAGAAGCTAGTGGATCAGATGATCCACTAGCTTCTTTCGCACAATCTTCTCCGTCACCTTGCATGGTACGTAAATTAGTGACACTGGCCTGTAGCTCAGTACCTCCTGTCTATCACCCTTCTTGAATATTGGGACTACATTAGCCGTCTTCCAAATTTTTGACAGTTCACCTGTTAGCAGTTGTTATACACCTTGAAGAGTGGCAAGCACAGAGCTTCTTCTCCTTCCTTCAGTATCCAAGGTGAGATTCTATCCGGGCCTATAGCCTTTGTCACTTCCGACTCTAGCAGATGCTTCCTCACCTCCCCACTGGTAATCAAAATCTCATCTAGTTGTGTTTGGTTAGATATTCCCTCTCTTATTTCTGGGACTTCCCCTTGCTCTACTGTGACGACCTATTGGAATATCTTATTGAATTCCTCGCACACTTCCTTGTCGTTTATAATGAATTTGTCTACCCCTATCCTCGGTTTCATTACCTGTTCCTTCACTTTCCTTTTTCTCTTGATGTGGCTCTGCAACAAATTAGGTTGAGTCTTTGCCATGATTGCTATGTCATTTTCATATTGTTTTTCTGCCCCTCTTCTCACCCTGACGTATTAATTCCTGGTGCTCCGGTATCTTTCTGTGCTTACAAGTGTCCTATTATTTATATAGTTTCTCCACGCCCTTGTTCTTAGTTGCTTTGCTAGCTTACACCTCTGATTAAAACATGGCTTTCTCGTCTACATTTCATTTCTTTCCTTTTGGAATGGGAGAGAACTTAACTTCTACCTCCTTACATTTCTGTGTAATGTAGTCAATCATGTCTTGGACCATCTTACCTCTAAGCTCTATTTCCCAAGTTACATTTGTTAGGAATGTTCCTATCTCCTCATAGTTTATGTTTCGGAAGGCCATACTTTTGTTTTCTGTGCCCTTTCTTGGGTACATTAACCCTTCTTCGACCAGATACTCAAAGATCAGTACACTGTGATCGGTCATTCCCACGGGGGCTTCGAAACCGATATTCTTTATGTCAGACTCATTCAGAGTGAAGACTAGGTCGAGTCTCGCTGGTTCATCGTTGCCTGTCATTCTTCTGGGTCCCTTCCCCCAGCTGACTTAAAAAGTTTCTTGTCGCCACTTCCAACAGTTTAGCTCTCCATCTTTCCTCACCCCCATGTGGTTGCTTGTTTTCCCAGTATATCCACCCTTGATTGAAGTCCGCCATGAGGAGCAAATGGGATCTATTTCTACAGGCAGCAGTGGATGCTCTCTCAGTTATAGAGTTAACTGCCATGTTGTTTCTATCATACTCTTGTCTGGGTCTTCTGTCGTTTGGTGGAGGGCTATATATCACTGCTATTACTACTCTTGGTCTTCCCATCTTCATGGTGCCTGTAATGTAGTCTCTGAACCGTGTGTGTTACCACTTGAGAGTTTGGTTGGTACTTTGTTCCTGTGTGCGAGCCCCTTGAGGGTCTGGACCTAGATTCAGTAAGCTCTGTGTATTTCTTCGTAAGTGGGTTTGCTACTAAGGTTCCTAAGTGTGCCCTAAGAAGATGCTTAGGTGCAATTCAATAACGTCCACTTAGGAAGAAATTTGTTGGTTCACCTGCGTGCCGATAGAGGTCACTACTGTGTTTCGTTTGGCCAATCGTAGAGCAGCAACATTCTTCATATTGAAGATTTATCGCTGGTTTATCGGAGCTCTACTGCCTCCTATTTACGTCGAATTTTTTTTATAAAATTAGTATATTTCGAAGTAAAACTGTTTTTTTAACTTCTACAGCCAGCACCGACATTGTAGTAAGCAAATATGTTACATATGTTGTTTACCTACGTAATTCTAAGAGATACTGTGTAGCTGTCCTTGTTGCTCGGAAGATGCGCTGACAATTATTGTATATATTTACTGAATTTACCCAAGGGCCACTAACTATCTAGTGGCCTCGAAGAGGACAGAAAGCCGGCGGCTTGTTAAAGGGCCCGCCAATTGTCTTAATGATATTTTTTAGCTGGAATTTGGCATTTACGGCTTCAGCGGGTAGGCGGTTCCATGGGTTTATAGCCCTCTTGGTGGAAAAAAACATCTGTTTTCAGTCCTACTTGAGAGAACATACTCTCCAACACTATATCTGTGATTGCCCTATTATCAGTGACTTCATACCAAATGGTATGAGGTATTTTGAGCTCTGTAATTACTTCATACACTCAGGAATATTGGAAGATATTCTTGTGCTGCACCCAGATTTTGCCAGTGAACGCTAATAGATCAGCCTTAAGTATTTTGTTCTCTCCTGATTCCATGTATGACTGGCCATCCTGTGAGGTGAGGATGTTGGATAAGCTTGTAGCTGGTTTTTGATCTACACTGTGTGGTCCTTTATACAGAATAGGGAAGCAGCACATTGCTTGTTACGAACCCGGATCCAGCGTCCGAGCACGGAGCAGTGACGACCGCGCCATCTGTGGGTCAGCTCCCGAAACCCCCACCAAATGGACGACGACACCTGGCGTGGACAAGGTGTACTGGCCACAAGGGCCAGTTTCTAGTCCGGTTCAGCGCTCAACACAGCCGTTGCTGACCTCTAGTGAGGTGGTGCTCAGACACCAGCGCCATCTATGGAGTGGATAGGTGGGCGTTTGTGTCTGAGCCTGTAAGTGAGGTGCCTTAGTGTGTCCTTGTTATTGATGACGTGTCTGCTTACAGAGTCGACCTGGGACTGCTGTGATGGAAGTCGAGTCAGTCTACCCAAGGCAGCCGTCTCCATACCTTGTGCTTTGCTGCAGCAGCTGTGAAGTCATCCCCCGGAAGAACACTGTGGTGTTACTCTGCCAGTGGAGTGGCCGTAGAAGGATTACCCGGGACTGACTGCTGGAGACGATTATCCACTGGGGTATTGAGGACAGGAGAGTGATTTGTGGTATCACACGAGGCTCCTGTCTAGGGCGTTACCCTTATATCGTTCGTGGAGTGGCCTGACCAGCCTTGCTGATCCGGAACCTGCCAGCAGACCGGCTGGACTTGTGGTTGACGGCCTCCACGGCGGTGCCCCCAGTGGAGCTGTGTTTTGGCTGGCCTGCGTCTGGGGTAGACTCAGCTTGGTCGAAGGATTCGTCAAGAGACCACGAGGATCAAGAGCACCGAGGACTCAGCACCGAGAGCCTGGATCCAGAGTCTTCAGCAGAAGACCATTGTGTATTTCCCCTGTACAGTGTTAATACGCCTCCCCCTGTGCACTTTTTTTTATATATATTATTTATTTGGTGATGGTAACAATTATAGTCTTAAGTTCTTAACTTTCTTTCCCTTCCCCCCTTTAAGTTTCTTGCGTCACGGATCACATCCCTTGAAAGCCACTACTGGCTTGGGGTCGGATACAACTTCCTCTAGCAACATCAGAGTAGGAACCCCGTTGCGTCCCGAGAGGGCCGTAACATTGCTGTATATACCTAATCTTCTTAATAAAAAAAATCAGTAATAAAGATTTTAAATTAGTTTGTATTATTACAAATACAGTACTGCATTATCCTTATTAAATCATGTTGACCATGGATCATTAAGATCTCATGTTGATAAATAGTCATATTTCTTTTGAACTGCTAATCCATGCTAATCATTCATTAAATTGTGCATTATGTCTCAATTTTTCATCCTTGGATATACTGTACAGTACAAAAAGATAGGATAAAAATAAACCAGTAATATTTCTTTCATTATATTTTTCATTTAAATAACTGCATCAATATTTTACAGCTGACAGGATTTGTTTTACCATACAGGTGCATTATTTGTTAAAAAAAATTAGGTTTATTGTTACAATGGTGCTACATAGCCTTCCCAGCTTGGTGCCTTCTTTTAATACTTACTGATTAAAAAATATATAATATATACATTTTATTCAGGAAAAGTACATACAGTTGATTTACAAACATAATGTTGGATTTATAGACAAAGCTAGTACATACAATACCTAAAGCCACTAATACTCATAGCATTTCGGGCAAGGTATGGGGGAAAAACACAGACTAAAACTTAATAGTAATCGGGATTAGGTATAAAGTGTGTTGAAAGAAGGAATAAAATACAAAAAGGGGGGTAACATGGCATAAATCAGCAATTGCACATGTTGGTGAACAGCGTTGTTTAAAAAATAGCAAGACATGGGTTGACATTTAGGAGGTAAGTTAGATTACATGGAATTAATTAGGCAGTACTTGGTTTAACTCTTAAACTGGTTGAGGGAGGTACAGCCTTTGACATGATTCGGGAGGTCATTCCACATTCTGGGTCCCTTGATTTGTAGAGCACTTCTAGTTTGGTTACACACAGCCAAATTGTGTAACAGGAAGAGGTCTTGGACACAAATTTGTTCCATGCTAAATGTAGAGGAATCAGCTGAGTATTCCTCAAATAAAATAAGTTGCCTCAGCTTATAAGGTAAATAAAATAAGCATTTCACAAATAAGTAGCTGCCTCACCTCACTGCCTTACTACTACATAGCCTTCCCGGCATGGTGCCTTCTTTTGATAATTACTTGTTCCACACCCAAATTGTATAACAGGAAGAGGTCTTGGACCTCTACTTCCTTCTCTCTTTTTTAATAGTCTATATAGTCATAATTATAGCTTTAAGTATTCAATGAATAAAGTTTTTGACATTTTTACCCTTCTCCTTACCTAACATAATTTGTGCAGCATATTTTTATTTTATGCCTCACCCAGATTTAATTTCAAAATAAAACCAAACTAAATAAATTAGAAATGGGTATGTATAGCTAAAGGTACACCCTTACTACTAGGTGAACAGGAGCATTTGGTGATAGTAAATGATCCCATCAGGCAGGGCTCATCACCTTCTCTCATATTTCATGTTCACCAGTGTTTATTTACTTAATAACTATGGGTATAATATCTTGCTATTATACAACTCATTCTACTCTCATAAAAGACATATTTACTTTAAGTTTCAAGCAGAGAATGCATATATAACAAACACGAAGGACTCCTCTTCACTAGATTAAATTTTTATAATCTTTAGTTTATGTTCCAAAATCTTAAAATCGATCCCAGTGTTATGTAGTAGAGAAAAATTGAGTTATATCCAGTTTACCTAAAGCTACGAGTGGTCGAAACCACACTTAGATCCCGGAATGAACTTACAAAGGTTTTTCCACTTAGTGTAGCTACTTGAATACCGCCGTAGCCGCCACGAAGGCGCTAAGAAGGAAAACATTCGTAGCTAAGAAGAAAAACCTTTGTAAGTACCCTCCTGAATCCGGCCCCTGGTTCGTACTTTGTTCTCGTGTGTGAGTCGTTAAGTGTCTGGTCGACACTTTATCTTCGTGGGTGATCCCTTGAGTGTCTGGTTGGCACTTTGGCCTAGTCAGAGTTCCCATGAATGTCATGTTGGTGGACTTTTGACCTTTTGTGTGACCCCTTGAGTGTCTGGTTTGCACTTTGGCCTAGTTAGAGTTCCCATTAATGTCTTATTGGTGGTACTTTGTCCCTATGTGTGACCCTTGAGTGTCTCATTGGTAATTTAACCCTGTGAGTGCCAGGTTCGTAGTTTGCTCCCGTGTGTACCTTGATACTTTGCTCCCGTGTGTACCTTGATACTTTGCTCCCGTGAGTACCTTGTAACTTTGCTCCCTTGGTGGAATTTTTTATGTATCTTGATGCTTTGCTCCTGATAGTGCCTTGTTGAGAAATTACCCCAATGAGCGCCAGGTTTGTATTTGGCCACTATGAGTGCCTGATTTGTATTATGTACGCATGAATGCCTGGTTTGGTTCTTGTTTCCAGTGAGTGAATGGTGAGTACTTTGCCCCCTGTGAGTGCCTGGCTGGTACTTCGTCTCCGTGAGTGCCTGGCTGGTACTTTGTCCGCGTAAATGCCTGTTTGGTATTCTTCCCCTTGAGTGCAAGGTTGATGCCATGCGTACCGTGATAATCTGGTCGATACTTCGTTCCCTCGAGAACCTGGTTGATACTTTTCCCCTGTGTACCTGGTTGATACTTTGCACCCGTGAGTACCTGGTTACTACTTTGCCCCAGTGGGTACCTCTTTGATACTTTGCCCCCGAGTAGAACCTAGTTAGCGTTTGGTTGGTACTTCGCCGCTGTGAGTGCCTTGTTGGTACTTTGTCCCCGTGAGTTTCTAGTTAGTACTTGGTTCCAGTGAGCGTCATGTGAATACTTTGCCCCCATGTGTGCCTGTTTTGTACTTTGTCCCCGTGAGTGTGCTCACCAAAGGAGCGGCTTTGTGATCCGAATAATTAAATAACACGGAAATCATTTTCTCCCGCTGGAGATGGATAAATGAGGATGGCTCGAGGCCATTGTTCACAGTTCATCGTTGCTCAAGGAGTAAACTGAAGCTCAAACTGTGGATGGTTTTACACTGTAACTATAGTTCAGCTTGTTGGTTTACAGTCGTTCTACACTTCCAGGACGGAAACAGTTCTTCTCCGACCCTTGCTCAAACGTTAAGTCCTCTAGCTCCTTTGGTTGTATATTATCTGGGCAGTTAGTACATCCTGGGAGTAAGGGAGTGGTTGGGCTTGTTATAGTACATTAAAACAACACACCAGTGTGTGTCAACACTTTATTAACTTTCGTGCTATCAGGACTCACCGGTGAGTCCTGTTTCGTCTAACGCTACCGCATAGTGGACATAAAGTTATGTCCTCTTTTAAAATATTTGTATAAAATTCAATTTTTATCCGATTTACTTTGGGTTTGTTTCAAACTGCGCGCCATGAGGCTCTCTTTCTCACCACTAGGCTGCATGGTACAATAAGTTCATGAAAGGTGTGGATAACTTCGATCAAATGGTATTATGTCCCAAACGGGTTGCAGGTGGGTGACTTTAGCTGTTTATACTGGTAATGCTTCCCCCATATCATGTATTATATGCATATGTCTGTTTAGGGAATTTTATTCCGATCAATGTACAACCAAAAATAACTGTGTGCAACAAGTATAAACTTGACAAACATAACAAAAGTAAAAACATTTCGTGTGTGTTTGACGCTCACTGATATGTTCCAGCGTTGTTTTATATTTGGCGCTATTCTAACTTACGCTTTGTTGATCTGTTTTACCTATGGGCTCATAGAACATTCTATTGCGAACACATTGACACAAAAATGAATGACGTACATAGAAAATTAATGTCATGAGAGTGAAATAAGTATAAACTTTCAAAGCGCCGTGCGTCGTCCCGTCACCGATACCGGGTAACAATTTTACCACTTCCCACACTCTTGCGGGCGGGCCGCATTATTATTCTACGCTTATATTCATATCACCGTGTTGGGAATTTCGTTGCGAGTCCATTGATACCAAAATTAACGCTGTAGAACAAGTGTGGAGGTGATAAGAATCCCAAGAGTAAAAACATTTTGTTGCTGTTGGGCGCTCACGGCGAGTCATCTTCGTAGTTATTTATTTGGTGCTGGTATCCCTATACGTTTCGTGACTTTTTTTACTGATGTTCTTCTAGAGAATTTTATTGCGAACACGTTGGTACCAAAATGAAATACGTAGCTCGAGAACTAAGGTCATGTGAGTAAAAAGAGTATACACATTTTTGTTTTTACGCTTACGTTTTACGCTTTTACGCTTACGCGGCAAAACGCAGTGAGCACTTATGGTAGGCTGACTGACCTTCGCGGAGAGCGCGAAAGTGTTAAAACACTATGTAATTAGTGTTACAACACACAAGTAATCACACATTGATATTGTGAGCATAATGTTACAACTAGCGGCAGGTGGTGTCCGAGGTTATTGGCACGTCTCAGAGTGCCACACCAGCCATCAGTAACCATCGTGGGTTTTTTTTGCTGAGGGGCCCTTGGGGCCGTGACAGTTTGCAATCATGGGGGGCCTGTGCCCCCTGTCTACAGGCAGGCCTCCATTGGCCTGGGGTTTTCTGGGATTGCTTCGTATCACGCTGTGGAGGTGGTAATGATTGATATGTTACGTGTCCCAGTGGAGTCTGTATGTGGTGTGCAGCTGCTTGCCGGCAGGCGGGCGATAGTCAAGTTCGACTCTCCGGCGATTTATCAAGATCTCGTCATGCGCTATGATGGGCGCTCATTCGATCTTCCTGGGGATGGTGGGTCGGTAACCCTTTCCGGCCGTTGTGGAGCCACGACGTTTGTGGCGGTGCATGGAATGCCTTTTGATTTCCCTGAGGATCTCCTACGTCGGTACTTTGCCCGGTTTGGGCGGGTTCTACATGTGAGGATGAATGCTGTTCCTACTGGGAGATGGAAGGGGGTTCCGTGTGAGACCCGCACTCTCGCCATGCGCCTCCAGGATTCTGTGCCGTTCTCCGTCGTGCTGTTGGGGTTCCCGATTCGTGTTTTTCACGCAGGACATCCTCGGACTTGTTTCCGGTGTGGCCTCCCGGGTCATCTGGCCGCGGGGTGTGCGGAGCGTCGGGTCACCCCTGTTAACCTTTTCCAGGAGGAGGATTTTCCCCCGCTGTCGGCCCCGGATCTGTCTCACCGTGATGGTCCGGGTGTTGATTCCCTGCTGGTTTCTGTCCCGGTGTTGGATGGTGGTGTGGATGTTGACGTGGGGGGTTGCGGTGGCCCCACCCCCGCCACCGGGTTCCCAACCTCCGGCATCCCTGCCCCTGTCGCCCCAGCCTGATCTGTCTCAGCCGCCCGTGCCTCCGTCCCTACATGTGGCGTCTCCCGTCCCTTTGGATGTTTGCAGCGTGGAGTCTCCTGCGGTGTGTGGTCCGGTGCCCCCGGTAGTGGAGGCTGCGGTTCTCAGGGGCCGGGCCTTGAAGGCGCGTCCATCGGAGTGTTCTGCTCTGTTACAGGATGATGGGGGTGACAGCTCAGATGACCGGCAGCCCGTCTCCAAGCGCTCGAGGCGGGTCCCGAGTGTGTCTCCCCTTCGTGGGGTGCCTTGGGTGGAGGTGGAGGAGTACGTTGATCCGGCGTCTCCTGCCGAGGTTGGCGGTGCTGTGAGGGGCTCTGTGCTGCCTCCAAAGTCTCCCCCTGTGCCTACTGCTGGTGACTCCACACGGTGGGAGGTTGCTCCTGCTAAACAGGACTTCGTCGTGGTTTTACGGAAGGATGTGCGCCACTGTGCCTCGGCTCCTATGCTCGATGGCGGGGGCCCTGACTCGTCTGTGTCCTCTGCGGGTTCCCTTAGTGTGCAGCCCCATGTGGGGCCTCGTGAGAGGCCTCTGGAGGAACCTCGTGCGCCGGTTGATACGCAGCCCTGTGCGGCGCCCGGAGAACCTCCCAGTGCCGATACCAGTGTGAAACCACTTAGTGTGGGCCCCCTCCCCTGTGCTCGCGGCCGATGGGAGCGTGGTCCGTGAGCCACGGGTTTTGGACATCGTTTGGGACGACAGGGTGCGTGAGGGCCCGTGGTGCTCGTCGACTGTTTGGGTACCAAAGTTGAAATGGTTTCTTTATGGGGTGCCTGACTGGATGCCTCGGCCTTGTGCGTCTCCTGGTAAGCCAGTGCCTGAATTCGTCCAGCTGGTCTGGGAGGCGTACTGCTTGCGCTTCCCAGCCAAGGAGTTTCCGGACAAGTATCGTTAGTGCCGTGTGTTTACTTGTGTTCTCTGTCTGTTTAATTTGTTACCGTGTCTGCGGTTCTATGTCTGGTTTGTCTCCGTGTTTGGATTCGCCCTGCTGGGCGGTGTGCTTGTGGGTGTGCTTGGGTGTGTGCTCTGCGTGCACTTTTTTTGGTTGTGCTGTGCTGTGTGTGTGTCTTATGTTCTGTTACTTGTGTTGTTTTTAGGGCTGTGTGTGTGTGTGTGTGTGTGTGTGATTGCCGGTTCCTGCGTGTTCCGGTTATGATTTCCTGTCTGTCTTGCCTTGTCGTAATGCTTGTGTAGCCCTTCAGGCTAGATTGTTACTAGATTTGTTTTATTTTGTACCATGTAGTCCTATGTCCTTTTTTTGTTTCCTGTTGTACGATTATTTGTTTTTCTGTTTTATGCTTCTTTTCTGTTGTTCACATGTTTTTTTGTGCTTTATAGTTCACTGCTTGTGCTGTTTTGACTAGATGTTTTTGTGTGTATTTAATGTACTTTCCTATGTATTTTTTGTTCTTTGTTTTCTATTTTATGTTATGTTGCTCTGTGTTACTTGTTTTGTGTTGTTGTCATTCTATGTTCCTTGTTATTATATGCTTTACTGTTTTATATGGTTGTATGTAGGCTGTTTACTTTGTTTTAACAATAAAAAGAACAAAAAACAAATAACCATCGTGGGTGACTCGCTTCACCACCCTGGGGCGTCACTCCTGTGGCGCAGATAGTCTCGTTTTAATTATTCATTTAATAATTTTGATAAAAAAGACCATAATTAATTATTAATTCACAAATATTATTTAGTCAATTCAATGACAATCATACATACAGGATGTAGAGTCAATGGCAAAATGCTGATCCTTGGAAAATTAAAAAATTTGAGTTATCTTCGGTCATCTGAGCTGACAAAATATATAAGTTTAAGTTCAACTAAATAATTCTGTACTGAATGGACTAATTCTAAATTAATTATATATTACAGGGGCCTCGTAGCCTGGTGGATAGCGCGCAGGACTCGTAATTCTGTGGCACGGGTTCGATTCCCGCACGAGGCAGAAACAAATGGGCAAAGTTTCTTCCACCCTGAATGCCCTGTTACCTAGCAGTAAAATAGGTACCTGGGTGTTAGTCAGCTGTCACGGGCTGCTTCCTGGGGGTGGAGGCCTGGTCGAGGACCGGGCCGCGGGGACACTAAAGCCCCGAAATCATCTCAAGATAACCTCAAGATACACAAATAAATTACAACCCTGTGGAGTTGAGTGGAGCACATATGAAACCCATTATACAGTCCACTGAAGGTAATATAAATTTTTGAGTGTTTAACCACATAATCCCAAAAGGCCACAACAATAGCTTCCTGATGACGCAGCAAGTTTGGTGCTGTGCTGATGGCCAATCAACCGCTGATGGATTATTAATCACAATAGTTACCTAATGAACCAGCAAGTTTAATTTTGGGCTTAAGGCCTATCAACTTCGGGAGGGGGTATAAAATCTACCGCAATAAATAGTCCAAGTGAAGTAACTCCTAATTGGTCCTTTCCAGGAATATAATATTTATATCCACCAAAATACATTCATATGTATGTCTAACCTAAACGTGAAAGAATTCAACGATCACACGCCCTTATAATAACTTGATTTCGTTGCCAAATTATCCAGCAGTGAATGTTGTATACAGAAGATAGCAAAGCTTGAGAAAAAACAAATTGCATGCATTTCACTTCTTCGCTCGAGTAAGTATTAATTTAATGTGTCCTAATTATCAGTTTTTCCATAACCCCTTTTCTTGCATTTCCATCTTATAACACAAACTTCCTACAGGAGAGGCTGTCCGGATCCCCTCTTGTCGGAAAATCCGACACCATTTAATAATCATACAGACAGATAATAGTTGCTGTATTGTATAAACAAGTTAACCCATAGAAAACGTAACTTGTAGTGGAATTACCGTCTATAGAAAACGGAATATCATTACCACATACTATTATAAACCACCACCTATTATGGTGGGAATTATTCTTAAATACATTAGTCTTTGGACTTTGCCATCATAAAAACATCTCATATAAATTAACTTAATTATCAGAATTAAAGTTGAGTAAATGTGACCCTTCTATCACTTATTGACATCTAGACAATGTAGGCCAGGCGTCAGGGTGAGGGAGTGGCCAGCCATTGTTTATATTAGACCAGAGGCTCACAGGAGCAAATACGGCTCCTGTTAATTTTACTTGGACGTAGTGTAATGGAAACCAAAGGTGTACCATCTTCAACACGCTGTCAACAAATTCAAGTTAAGTGTTCTTCCGAAACCCATTTATCTTTCATTTATGGCCATTAATGTCAGTGGATATAGGGTGTACCGGTTAGAGCACGAGATAGCCTCATACTAAAGGTAATTAAGCCAGGTCTTCATTGTTCCATGTACAGTGTTTTCTCTGATATAGCTTGTCATATATATAAGGATTCTGGCTTCATAGCTAGCGCCCTTTTGACAGGTCAAGACGAGGAAGCATGCTTTGTGCATCAGTTACCAGGGTGATGGAAGCTACCTCAAAGAGGGAAAATGTGGTGTCTACATCCTTGTTATACCTGGTGGACTAAGGCCTGCTGTACAAATAAGATAAAGAACCTCTTCAATGTATGTAGTCTAATACTGTAGTTTGATTGGCTGCATATATATAAATTCAATAATATAAACCCCCCTAATGTGTAGAGGATCGATTTGTGAGATTATGAGATTATTGCAGAAATACAGTCCACTCATTATCATACAAATTGCTATCAAAGTATACAAATTAACGTAAATATAAATTCATATAAATTAAATAAATATAAATCTCACAGGTCTGTTCCCACATTATTTGGTCATCTTCGAACCGGATGACAGATTATTGGTCCTATGAACCCACATTTGGTCATCTTAGTACCGGATGAACCAGTTAACCAGTGGATTCATTAAATAAACTAGTGCAGTGTGATTTAAACAAAGCCAGCAGTCAAAGACGGCAGCGTGGCCTCGTACAAGTTCACAAGCCCCGCTCAGTTTAGATCAGCCGCGTCAGCGGTTTCATGCACACCCACAGATATTTGATGGCGTGTTATTCTGTGAAATGACAGCGCTAATATAGAAGCCAGCCAAATTAGTGGCTGTGTCGCGAGATTGTTCACTGATTTCGTGGTGTTAAATTTCGCGAGAGATTATCCACGAATTTTGTGGAGTTATTTCGCGAGGTCACTAATAATATTTAATACTTCTTGATAATATTAGAAGTTTTATAGAGCTAATTAAGAGGCTATTATCAATAATTGTGTATATTATTTCTCCAAAATAGAGAATTATTTAATATATATTGCACTAGTGTTCACAGTATAATATTTACTAATTGCCAACCCACAACAGGGTAGGATATTAAAATTGACTAGTTGAACTATTATTGTTCATCTTAGTCCCATTATTACCATAGTCAGTTGTACTATATTCAACAACCTAACACCATTAATGAATGGTCCAGACCCTATTTTGGGTGTAATTTTTATCAACTCGAGTTGAGTTGTGTATATATAATAATTTACTTATGATCATTACACCTTTGAGTGATTAATTAGTGTCTCTACCATCCTAGGGTGATATAGAAGAGCTAACCTAAAGGTACTTCCAGTGACACTGGTTTATCACTCAAATCATTAGTGTGTATGATTGTATATATATATATATAATGTGTATTAATTTTAAGTGCTAACCTCTTGTAGAGGTAGGATTATTGCCTAGTGAGTGCAGAATTTTACCCTAGGCTACCATCAGTACTTGCTCACAATTTATGAGCCAGTGGTGCCCAATTAACAAGTTACCATGACTAATCCACAGAAAGCAAAGCGTGCTTTAATAGCAAGTAAACGCCAACTGACAAGAGATCTCGACCAATATGAACAGTTGATATATGAGCCTGTAATTAATTATCGTCGGTTGAAAATACCACTGTTACAGATTCAAACCCAATTGCATATATTGAAAGCAAATAGGAAATCTTACCAAAATCAGGTCCACGACGTAGTAGTTGAAGATGTGGAACCATTCCTGTCTGACCTAGCACAATATAAAGAAGAAACTCAAGGCAGGTTGGAACATTTACACAGGATAATTGAATCAGAACAATTAGCCAGTACATCAAATAAAGTAGATAATGTTATGGATGATCTGGATCTTTTTGAGAATAAATGTCAAGCCAGATAAGATCCTTTAATCAACAAGGATAAAGCTTCACCCAGTAAAGCTTCACCCACTACAGCTTCACCCAATATTATACCACCAGAAATTAAGCAGTTCTCAGACAATTTATCCACAGTCTCTGATGATTCTGAAACCCCAATACCTGAGGCTACTAAGTTAACATGCCTCCAAGCTAGAGGTGAAGCTGAACCAGTAGTAGAAAATGTAAATGAAAATAGCGACAGCACTAATTTCCCAGTCCAGCATCCTAGGAATAATGCTGGCAATGAGAAAACTGTCATACATCTAGTACTACAATTGCTGGACTTACCTCAACCTGATCAGACTGCTGACTCATTACAATCCTTCAGCATGGAGTTTGCGTCACTACTAAGAACATGTTACGGCCCTCTCGGGACGCAACGGGGTTCTTACTCTGATGTAGTTAGAGGAAGATATATATCCGGCCCCAAGCCAGTAGAGGCTATCAAGGGATGCGATCCGTGACGCAAGTAACTTAAAGGGAGTAGGGAAAGAAAGGTAAGAACTTAATATAATATAATATAACCTTCACCATTTAAATATATAAAAGTAAAACGTACACAAGGGGGAGGGGTATTAACACTTTACAAAGGGGATCAACACTGTAGTCTTCTGCTGGAGACTATGGATCCTTGAAGCTAGGTGCTGAGTCCGCGGTGCTTTCTTCGTGGCCTCAAGACGTGTCCTCTGAGAACGCCGAGTCTACCCTGGCCACAGGTCAGCCACAACACAGGTCCACTGGGGGCACCGTCGTGGAGGCCGTCAACCACACGTCCAGCAGGTCTGCTGGCAGGTACTGAGCCACCAAGGCTGGTACGGCCACTCCACGAACGATAAAAGGGGTACGCCCTAGACAGGAGTCTCGTGTGATATCACCAATCACCCTCCTGTCCTCAATACCCCAGTGGATTATCGTCTCCAACCGTCGGTCCCGGGTAAATCCTTTAACTGCCACTCCAATGGCAGGCTAACACACCACAGTGTTCTTCCGGGGGGACGACGTCACAAAAGCTGCAGCAAACTTCACTGTATGGAGACTGGCTGCCTCGGGTAGACTGACTCCACCTTCAACACAGTGGTCCCAGGTCGGCTCTGTAAGCAGACACGTCATTAATAACCGGGACACTAATACACCACACTCACAGGCTCAGATACAAACGCCCGACATATCCACTCCATAGATGGCGCTGTCGTCGGAGCACCACCTCACCAGAGGTCAGGAGCGGCGGTGTTGAGCGCTGAACCAGACTGGAAACTGGTCCTCGAGGCCAGTACACGCTGTCCTCACTAGGTGTCGTCGTTCGTTTGGCGGGGGTTTCGGGAGTTGACCCACAGATGGCGTGTTTGTCACTGCTCCAGGCTAGGACGCTGGATCCGGGTTCGTAACAGAACATTCAATCTTAAGGTTGATATAACTACTAGTGAATGGATGACCAAAGTAGTCCTTCAACGAAAATTGTCCAGCGATATACTAGATGAATTATATGCACATCAACATAACACCATCCTGACAGTACAGGACATCACTGAAGGTTTACATTCCATCATAAACAAACGACGTGCAAATGAGAAAGTTAAAGCCTCATGCAAGCCTTCAGTAATAGAAAATAGTCAATTAAAGGGTAAAACAACTACCCCAAATAAACATCAGCCAATTACTCAAACATCAAGTTGCAGAAAATCTGACAATGCAGCAAAATCCTCCAAGCCTACTGTTACTAGTTCACCCAAACCGGTAACTTCTAAGCGTGCAGTAGGCTGGGGGACATGTATGTTCTACAAAAAGAAACATTCAACATACTGTTGTGCTAATTATCCAACCAGACACTCGTATGGAGCGACTCCAGGAATTAGGGAGATGTTCAAGGTGTCTCAAGTCACACAACATAGACTATTGTGATACCCAATTCAACACCTGCAACAGGTTTAGAAGAGGTAGGCACCATGCAGCACTGTGCAAATATACGAAATTAACGTAGTCAAGACCCAAGGTGGAAGATAGCATTCCCACCACAGTACAGTACTGCAAGGTGCAACCAACAAAGAGTGTCCAATCGGCGAAGTCTAAAGGTAATACGACTTTGCCTACTGCCCAAATTACCATCCAGAATAAGAGGGCCTAGGTCCATACCCGTGGGTTGTTTGACCAAGGGTCCCAGAGAACATATGTCACTAAAAAGTTGGCAGATGAACTACAATTAAGGCCTGTAGCCCAGATGTCATTCAATATCTCAGGGTTTGTAACAGATGCAGGACCTCAAGTCTACCAGGTGGTACAACCATCATTACGTTTAGGCAGGTACGTCTGTAGAGTACAAGCCATTGTGGTGGACAAAATACCAGTAGACCTACAAGTTCAAGGTCTGAGAGCAACAGCCAAATTCCTGAGAAATAGAGGAATAAAATTGGCAGATAATATTAAGTCTGATCACCTCACCGACTTCGGTCTCCTTGTTGGGACAGACTATTGCCATCGATTCATCGGTAGCCCTACTAAATATCAGGGCATAACCATGTTAAACTCTGCAGGAGGTAAATTACTCTCAGGCCCAGTATCAAGCCTGAGGAGACCTATGCCTGCAGATAAACAATACTAGTAGAAATCTAAATTTGTCAGCTGATTATATTTCTCCAGTAGCATTATACTAAGGAGATTACAGCTGACTATACCAACAGAGGTTGATGTTAGTATCATCATTTAAAGCTGAAGATGAGTTCATGAGGCCTCAGTGGCAAATCAGTGAACAGTAGCTTAAACAGCTACAAGTCACTGCGACCAATGTCACTGAACCCACTGCAGTCTCAGAACCATACTTTACTTTAATGATGAGCTATTCAATCTTCTGAATCAATGAACTAAATTAAACCCCAATAAATCTGATGACTGATTTGATACATTTATTATTTAATCAAGATGTATTCCATGGGCCTCAGTGTTTATATATCAGTGACCAGTTACCTGAACAAACTTCAAGTTATATCTAATGTCACTGATCTCACTGCAGTCCCTGAATCATACTTGACTGTAGTACTTGATCACATCCAGTCTTCTGGGTTAAATAATATGTATTTAGGCTTGAATATTAGCCTTTCAAGAGTTGACAGGGAAATGAAATCGCATTAGACTTCTAACCCCTGCAACTCTAGTACGGGACATCCGTCCTGTACGAACAGACGCACAAATGTGTGATTACTAACTACTAACATCAAATTACTCTAATAATTCGAAGGAGGAGTATCAGTGTTCGTCTGTTCTAATTAGGACTTCGACCCGTGAGCAGCCCCTGGGGAATTATGTCATAAAATCCGACACCATTTAATAATCATACAGACAGATAATAGTTGCTGTATTGTATAAACAAGTTAACCCATAGAAAACGTAACTTGTAGTGGAATTACCGTCTATAGAAAACGGAATATCATTACCACATACTATTATAAACCACCACCTATTATGGTGGGAATTATTCTTAAATACATTAGTCTTTGGACTTTACCATCATAAAAACATCTCATATAAATTAACTTAATTATCAGAATTAAAGTAGAGTAAATGTGACCCTTCTATCACTTATTGACATCTAGACAATGTAGGCCAGGCGTCAGGGTGAGGGAGTGGCCAGCCATTGTTTATATTAGACCAGAGGCTCACGGGAGCAAATACGGCTCCTGTTAATTTTACTTGGACGTAGTGTTATGGAAACCAAAGGTGTACCATCTTCAACACGCTGTCAACAAATTCAAGTTAAGTGTTCTTCCGAAACCCATTTATCTTTCATTTATGGCCATTAATGTCAGTGGATATAGGGTGAAACGGTTAGAGCACGAGATAGCCTCATACTAAAGGTAATTAAGCCAGGTCTTCATTGTTCCATGTACAGTGTTTTCT
Source organism: Procambarus clarkii (assembly GCF_040958095.1). Taxonomy (NCBI): domain Eukaryota; kingdom Metazoa; phylum Arthropoda; class Malacostraca; order Decapoda; family Cambaridae; genus Procambarus; species Procambarus clarkii. Next base: position 9,993,299 of record NC_091229.1, read on the forward strand.
CTGATATAGCTTGTCATATATAAGGATTCTGGCTTCATAGCTAGCGCCCTTTTGACAGGTCAAGACGAGGAAGCATGCTTTGTTCATCAGTTACCAGGGTGATGGAAGCTACATCAAAGAGGGAAAATGTGGTGTCTACATCCTGGTTATACCTGTTGGACTAAGGCCTGCTGTACAAATAAGATAAGGAACCTCTTCAATGTATGTAGTCTAATACTGTAGTTTGATTGGCTGCATATATATAAATTCAATAATATAAACCCCCCTAATGTGTAGAGGATCGATTTGTGAGATTATTGCAGAAATACAGTCCACTCATTATCATACAAATTGCTATCGAAGTATACAAATTAACGTAAATATAAATTCATATAAATTAAATAAATATAAATCTCACAGGTCGGTTCCCACACCTCTCGTACGGAAGGTACTGCATTCGGTACGTCGACACGTGTCATTCTGACCAGGAGTGTCAGAGGAATAACTGGGGCTGCAAGTGTTGTCTTGTTGCTGGCTGTGGCAAGGAGTGCAGGAGCTAAGGTCAGAAGGAACAAAGAGCACGCTGCAGGAGGAGCAGAAGAGCATGCTTCAGGACGGCCAGAATGACACGCAATAGGAGCAAGTTGTAAAAGCGTTTTTATATTATCAATAAAATTATTTCAGCCAGTGGAGGCGCTGTGTAACATTCCTTAATAAAACAAGCATTACACACGTCTAGAATATTTTCATCTATCACGAGTGCTTGGAACCTGTCCGGGGAACACACCCTAAGATGCTCCAGCTCACTTGGACGAGTTGACACCTTGACTCCACAGTTGTCTCCCAGCAACTATCAACCTCAAGATGGCACAACTGACATGAACGTATCAAGATATGCAAAACAACACACAAGGCATGCAGAAAATCGCACAATAAATGGAAAAGATATATAGTAAATGCAGAACAACAAATAATAAACGAAGAATACTGCAAAAGACCAGAAAAATAGCAAACACACAATAATTAAAGAATAAGGCAAAAGACAAAAAAAGAACAACATTAAATAAATGCAGAAAACGTACAATAAATACAGAACAGCCCACAATAAATGAAAGACAGCCCACAATAAGTGAAAGACAGCCCACAATAAAGGCAGGACAGCACACCACCATAAAATAACCTTTTAGGAATTAGTGAAATTTTTAGTTCGTGTATCCAAACCTTTAATTTTGTATTAAAGATTAAGTTTGACATTTTCCAAGTTGTACTGGCACTTGCATTATACTTGTATAATGAGAAAGATTGACATTTTCCTAGTGGTATAATCACTTGCATTATACTTTTATTATAATTAGGCTTTACATTTTCATAGTGTTATATTGTCACTTTAGGTTTTACCTCAGCTTAGATCATAACATCTTTGCTTGAAGATTTCTAGATTTCTTTTTAACTTAAACTGGGAGATTAGTAACTATTAACAGGTTTATAAGTAACTATACTTGTCTATCCTCTTAACCTATATATATTGAATTTCTGCATATATATAGTTATCATGACCCTCGTCCTCTTCTGATCGTGTCTTACCCAAGATCCATATATTAAATACCAGCCAGTTGTTGACCGACAATGGCTGAATTAACAAGCAAAATTAAAGATTCTGTTTGTTTTCTTCAACCTTTTATTCATTGATATTCTGGTAGAAAAATATTAATATATATATAATTTAGTAAAAAAAAATATCTGATTTAAGCACTTAAGTGTTTGCCTGATACTCCCCAAGCCAGTGTGATCTCGAGGAGCTGCTAGGCCTAAGTAAGCAATACTAGGCCTATTATGACCAAACCACACGCACCAGAAAACGACGAAACAACTGCGTTTCGGCCCGTCTAGGACCATTATCAAGCTGATCACAACACTTCATAAATGGTCCAGGCGGACCGAAAGGTCGACGTTTCTTTGTTTTCTAATGTGTGGTTTGGTCATAACATCTTCAGCCACGTTATTATGACTCATCGTCTGAACATATTTATATATTTTTAATATTTTCTATACATTAAGGATACCCGGTGTTGCATGGGTCTGTATCCCATCTATCTACCTATCCATATACCAGTCCATCTGACTATCAACATATCTGCCCATCTGTTCATGTGTCTATCAATCCACCCATTTATCTATCTATCCATCTAGCCTTCCATCAATATATATAAATATACATCTATCTAACCATCCATCAATTCACCTATGTTTCCACCTACCTATCTATCAATTCATATTTCCTTCTATCTATCCCTCCCTCTGAGTTAAATGGAAATGAATCTGACTGGAGATATGTAGTGAGTGGGGCGCCACAAGGCTATTGGGGCAAACCCTTTTTGTCATATATATCAGTCACATACACGAGAATATTACAACCAACTTTATCATGATAGTAGATGTCTCTTAAGATTTATGCAGCCGATCCTCCTGTTTAGATAGTACTCAGAGAAACGACGAGGATCATTGTACATATTGTGACGTACTGCACAATTAGAAAGTAAAGATTGGTGCTATTAAATTTGGGCAAATCGGAAAAGGTTTTTATATATGTTGCTAACAAAACTTAGCCTAACCTAACCAACCTAGGCCTAATACACACTGTATGAGGCCTAATAAATTACATTATATATATATATATATATATATATATATATATATATATATATATATATATATATATATATATATATATATATATATATATATATATATATATATATATATATATATTATATATATATATATATATATATATATATATATATATATATATATATATATATATATATATATATATATATATATATATGATGTACTATGCCTAGAAATATTTTGGTTTGTATTTCAGCTATATTTTTCTTGACTCTATAAAGTGAATTTGTACCAAATTCTTTTTATCTAATTGTCCAATATGTCAATACAGTATATATATACGATGGCCCACATAGATACAAAAAATACTATATACAGAGGATTATGGGTTGGATTTCTGCAAAGTAGGAATTGAAAATGATACTGAGATCTCACAAAGATATCTAAGAGAACTTCACAAATGGTGGGAAGACTGGAAAATGCTTTTTAATATGAAATAGTACAAGGCTTTGTATTTGGCATAAAAATGCACCCCCAAAATCTACTAGATCATTAACAGCACCTTGCAGCAGATTTATTAAGATAAGGACCTTGGAGTCAGAATCCGCTAACCACTAAAAGTTGCACAACAAGTGGGTAAAAAAAAAAAAAGCCAACCAAACCCCAGGAAGAGTCAAAGAAATCTTTGACATAAAGAAAAAGAATGTAGTTATGTAACTGTTATAATCTCTGGTGCTCATTTCCACTATTGTATCCTGTTACGGCCCTCTCGGGTCGCAACTGGGTTCGTACTCTGATGTCGTTAGAGGAAGTTGTATCCTGCCCCAAGCCAGTAGTGGCTTTCAAGGGATGAGATCCGTGACACAAGTAAAATAAAAGAGGGAAGGGAAAGAAAGGCAAAAACTTAAGATTATAATTACCTTCACCAATAAGTAATATATAAAAGTTACACAGGGGGAGGCGTATTAACACTACACAAGGGAAGTATATACATGGTTGTCTTCTCCTGAAGACGCGGGATCCTCTCGGTGCCGAGTCCTCGGTGCTTTCGTGGTCTCTTGACGAATCCTTCGATCAAGCTGAGTCTACCCCAGACACAGGCCAGCCAAGACACAGTTCCACTGGGGCACCGCCGTGGAGGCTGTCAACCACAAGTCCAGCAGAACAGCTGGCAGGTTCCGGATCAGCAACGCTGGTCAGGCCACTCCACGAGCGATACTAGGGTAGCGCCCTAGTCAGGAGCCTCGTGTGATACCACAAATCACTCTCCTGTCCTCAATACCCCAGTGGTCAATCGTCTCCAGCAGTCGGTCCCGGGTACGACAATCCTTCTACTGCCACTTCACTGGCAGGGTAACACCACAGTGTTCCTCCGGGAGGCGACTCACAGCTGCTGCAGCAAAGCACAAGGTATGGGGACGGCTGCCTTGGTTAGACTGACTCAACTTCCCTTACAGCAGTCCCAGGTCGACTCTGTAAGTAGACACGTCATCAATAACAGGTACACACAAAAACACCTCACTTACAGGCTCAGACACAAACGCCCGACATATCCACTCCATAGATGGCGTTGTTGTCTGAGCACCACCTCACCAGAGGTCAGCGGTGGCTGTGTTGTGAGCCGAACAGGACTGGAAACTGGCCCTTGTGGCCAGTACACGTCGTCCTCACCAGGTGTCGTCGTCCGTTTGGAGGGGGTTTCGGGAGCTGACCCACAGATGGCGTGGTCGTCACTGCTCCGTGCTCGGACGCTGGACTCGGGTCCGTAACATATCCAAACATGGAGACCTTATTTTCAGTAGGTTGTATCTGCTTTAGAGAAAGTTCAACACCAACAACAAAAATCATCCCAGAACTAGGTCGACTCTCAAACAACACTACTCTCTTCACACGGCGTTACACCTGAAAGGCCAGTTGAAAGGATTGTTCCAACTATCGTTAACGTTCCAAATCACTAACAACGTTTTCCTAAGCCAATAGAGCATCAAGAAGGAGGGGCCAAGGAACACACTCAAGAGAACTTGATTCCGAACGTCACACTGACAGTATACATTCGATGTGGAACACCGAAACTACGCCACCATAATTCAAACAACCAGGCAGCTGACTCTTAAACCACCACCTTTAACAACACCACCATCTCCGCCCTTTACCCCACTTCGCACAATCTCCAAACCAGACGTTAAATCTGCTTTCCATCCATATCAACCTCTCCATCACCACAAAACCATGAATAACGACACCTGGTTGATGGGGTTCTGGGAGTTCTTCTACTCCCCGAGAATACTGACTTGTGAGAGTTTGGTCCACCAGGCTGTTGCTTGGAGCGGCTCGCAGGCCCACATACCCACCACAGCCCGGTTGGTCCGGCACTCCTTCGAGGAATAAATCTAGTTTCCTCTTGAAAATTTCCACGGTTGTTCCGGCAATATTTCTTATGCTTGCTGGGAGGACGTTGAACAACCGCGAACCTCTGATGTTTATACAGTGTTCTCTGATTGTGCCTATGGCACCTCTGCTCTTCACTGGTTCTATTCTACATTTTCTTCCATATCGTTCACTCCAGTACGTTGTTATTTTACTGTGTAGATTTGGTACTTGGCCCTCCAGTATCTTCCAGGTGTATATTATTTGATATCTCTCTCGTCTTCTTTCTAGTGAGTACATTTGGAGGGCTTTGAGACGATCCCAATAATTTAGGTGCTTTATTGCGTCTATGCGTGCCGTATATGTTCTCTGTATTCCCTCTATTTCAGCAATCTCTCCTGCTCTGAAGGGGGAAGTGAGTACTGAGCAGTACTCAAGACGGGACAACACAAGTGACTTGAAGAGTACAATATTGTGATGGGATCCCTGGATTTGAAAGTTCTCGTAATCCATCCTATCATTTTCCTGGCTGTCGCAATATTTGCTTGGTTATGCTCCTTAAACGTTAGGTCGTCAGACATTATTATTCCCAAATCCTTTACATGCTGTTTTCCTACTATGGGTACATTTGATTGTGTTTTGTACTCTGTATTATATTTAAGGTCCTCATTTTTACCGTACCTGAGTACCTGGAATTTATCACTGTTAAACATCATGTTATTTTCTGATGCCCAGTCGAAAACTTTATTAATATCAGCTTGAAGTTTTTCAATGTCCTCAGCCGAGGTAATTTTCATACTGATTTTTGTGTCATCTGCAAAGGATGATACGAAGCTGTGACTTGTATTTTTGTCTATATCTGATATGAGAATAAGGAAAAGCAGCGGTGCAAGGATTGTACCCTGAGGTACAGAGCTTTTCACTGCACTTGGACTAGATTTTATATGGTTGACCGTTACTCGCTGAGTCCTGTTTGACAGAAAACTGAGTATCCAGCGTCCTACTTTACCGGTTATTCCCATTGACTTCATTTTGTGTGCTATCACGCCATGGTCACATTCATCGCAAGCTTTTGCGAAGTCCGTGTATATCACATCAGCATTCTGTTTTTCTTCTAATGCCTCAGTGACTTTGTCGTAGTGCTCAAGTAGCTGTGAGAGGCACGATCTTCCCGCTCGAAATCCATGTTGGCCTGGGTTGTGAAGGTCATTGGTCTCCATGAAATTGGTGACCTAACTCTTAATCACTCTCTCAAATACCTTTATGATGTGCGATGTTAGTGCAACTGGTCTATAATATTTTGCCAATGCTTTGCTCCCTCCCTTGTGTAGAGGGGCTATGTCTGCTACTTTAAGTGCATCTGGTATCTCCCCCCGTGTCCAAGCTCTTCCTCCACACTATACTGAGTGCTTGTGCTACCGGCACTTTGCATTTCTTTATAAATATTGAATTCCATGAGTCTGGACCTGGGGCCGAGTGCATGGGCATGTTTTCAATTTCTTTTTCAAAATTTAATGCGCACGTGTTTATATCAGTTATATTTACAGGGGTTTGAATATCCCGCATAAAGAAATTGTCTGGATCTTCCACCTTCATGTTGTTTATTGGAGTGCTAAACATGTCCTCATACTGCTTTTTTAGGATTTCACTAATTTCTTTGTCATCCTCCGTGTATGAACCTTCACTTGTACGAATAGGTCCAATACTGGCAGTGGTTTTTGCTTTTGATTTCTCATATGAGAAGAAATATTTTGGATTTTTCTTTATTTCCTGAATTGCTTTCTGTTCTAACTGCCTTTCTTCAGTTTCATATGAGTGTTTCAATTTCCGCTCGATTTCTTCAATCTCCCTATTTAAATTATTCCTTCTTTGACGGGAAATTCGTGTCTGCATAAGCAGTTCCGTTGTTTTTTTCCTGCGTTTATAGTGTCGTCTGCGTTCTCTTTCTACGTTAGATCTCTTTCTGGCTTTCCTCAAAGGAACATGTTTCAGACAGACTTGATACGCTTCTGAAGTCAGTTTTTCTATTCCTTCTGTAGGACTTGTATTACTTAGAACAGTTCCCCATGGAATGTTTGTAAGTTCCCTGTTTATTATCTACCGACGTAGTACAACCTTTACCGGCTTCCGGGAACAATCCCATAGACAATACACAATATCCACAATACGAGGGTGCTCAGCCCCGAAACCATCTCAAGGTAACCTACCCAAACGCTTACTCTGCCCAACCTCCAGACCTATGTCAACCTCACGTATCTCAGCATTAACCGCAGCAGTGGACACACCAGGAGGGACGAGTCTCTTTCTCCTGAACCAAGAGAGAGGGATTCACTCTTCTCCTGAACTTCTGAACCAGATGTCAGGAGATGGATTTTCCCGCTCCCTTGTCTACTGTAATGTGTGCACAGGAGTATGTGTGCACAGGAGGGTGTCTACAGAGCTGCGGTGTCCGAGTGGTTAAGGAGATGGACTTGAAATCCTTTGGGCTCTGCCCGCACAGGTTCGAATCTTGTCCGTAGTGATGTTGATTTTGGGGGCCTGGTAGCCTGGTAGATAGCGCGCAGGACTCGAAATTCTGTGGCGCGGGTTCGATTCCTGCACCAGGCAGAAACAAATGGGCAAAGTTTCTTTCACCCTGAATGGCCCTGTTACCTAGCAGTAAATAGGTACCTGAGAGTTAGTCAGCTGTCACAGACTGCTTCCTGGGGTGTGTGTGTGTGTGTGGTATGGGGAAAAAAAAGTAGTTAGTAAACATTTGACTGACAGTTGAGAGGCGGGCCGAAAGAGCAAAGCTCAACCCCTGCAAACATAACTAGGTGAATACAACTAGGTGAATACAGGAGCACAAGTTTAAGAAATACAACTCCCACACAGTCATGCTGGGTGTCTACGGACAGCCCCTGACAAGAGCTTTTCAACAGAGGCATTGTGGTCGCTGTAGCGAGTCTGTAGAGAAAGATATAGCAAGACGTTTATTTCAGGTAAATTTTTGTACAATTTCAAGAGGAGAGGGGGGATTGGGGGGTTAATGGTCGTAGGCCGATCCCCGCCACCACCAGCCCCCTCGTGCCATGAGGATTGCGTCATATTAGGAGGGCTGTGATTCGTCGACGCACCAGGCCTCTGAAGATGCATGTCTGTGATTGGTGCAGAGGAGCTGAGGGGTGCCGGCTTAGATGGGAGTCCTCGCTTGGCGGGAAATTCATTCTTACGGTGTCAATTGCTCGAAGAGGCTGTGTCGTTTCCATGTTAAGCCAAGCAACGGAAATACCGCCTGCATCGACACAAAAGTCACTCTCGATAGTCGTACCATCGTCCCAGAACCGTTAGAGTAAGAATCCGGTATCGTGGAAGAGGGTTATCGTCGAAATACAATGGAGTGAACTTTATTGGGATCGTCACCTTCCCGTGATCGTTGAACGCTTCCCAGAGAAAGTGGACTGTGGTGGCTGTTATCTGCGTGTGGTAGTGACATCCATCGTCAATTGTGCCTTAGTCAGAAGGTACATGTGAGAGACGAACTCGGGAAGGTTTCCAGTGTTGTGAAGGGAACCTAGAATTCGTAATTCCGGGGAATTACATGTGAAACAGTGGGGACTCATAACTTTTTCCTAGCCGTGTCATAGCTTTTTCCAAGCCGTGTCGTATAGTTCCGTACCACGCAGTGCAGTTCCGTACCGCACTGTGCAGTTCCGTATCGCGCCGTGCTGAGGGCGTGGTACCAACGCTATCTGTGTAGGGCTACTAGCTGCATCTTCTGTCTCGTTCCACCGTGCCCAGCTTAGAGCACTGGTGGTACCTTCCGACACCCTGTGGCCTGTGTCGTAACACCGGGCCAGCCACCCGTGGTCCTGCCTGACCACGTGAAGGATATGGGAGTACTTCCACACCGTTCCTTTCCCCTGTCTTAGAAATAATTTTGTTCTTAGAAATAATTTGTTGGTGTTTTTTTTTATTGTTTAGTTTGAAAACTTTAAATTTAATGCTAAGTGACAATCAAGAAGGGAACAAAATGAATCATAAGTTAACTGTGTGCTGAAGACTTCATCTGGTCAGCTGTTTTGATTTCACGTATATCTACATGTTGAGCTTACTTATTCTAAATGCGAGTCAGTCTAGGAAGGAATGATCGCTGACGGAGTGAGTGCTTGAGACAGGCACAGCCAACATATGACTGTAGATTGCTGAGCCCCTTGCATTGTATTTGCTAACTTGTGGAAGTCCACGATGTTGGGACAAATGGGGAACCTAGAGAACATTTGCCTTGTACTGAACAGTAAGTCCTCCGACATCTCTGCAATGTTGAAGATTCTGATACGATGACTGGGAGAGATTGACTAAGATGAGTTGGAATAAATGAAGTTGGTATAAGGAATTGAGCTCGGAAAATTTCTAAGAACTTTCTTTATTCTTTAACCTTTATTCCTGTCGTGATATTCAATTAGGTCGCCTGAGGAAGGACTTCCTTAGCTAACGCACCAGTGTAGTAAGCAGCTCATTCCTCACTTTGGGACCATATATGAACAATTGACTAGGCGCGAGCAAACGCCGAGACCCCAATGAAAATTGAAATCCCCCCGCTTAGGTCGCTGACCTTCGCCATTTGCCGAAGCGAATCTAACGAGTAAGTCCTGGGCTCTCACAACAATAATTTATTATTGTGTGGTGACGTATATTTGGTCCAAAACTCAGAATCAGTCTCAATTTTATTAGTCGAGTGTGTCAGACCACTTGCATAACAATAATAATGTGTGGGGGTGTAGCGAAAAGACAGTGTTAAACATAACAACTTAGTTTATTCAATAAAGTACTAACTACTACAACAAAACAAAAGAAATATCAATGACGTTACTCTAAATCCTTCCTGTGACACTATCAATGACAGCTAGACACCAGCCCCTCGGACTGCATAATGAACTAACTCGAACATAAGCGTGAACACAGAGGAATCAACACGAAACAAAAACTAACAGATCGATAATCACAATTACAACAAATGACACAGTAGGTTCTGAAACACGTCTCCAGTAACCTCCTAACTGTTCTACGCCTCAGTGCAGTCTACACCTGCAATGGCGGATGCAATGCAATCAAATCAGTAGTCTTTCAATGACAGCAATAACTAATGGGTTCACTGGCAACTCCAGCAACCCTTCCTCAAATTAATCCTTACGTTAATACTCCGTCCCATGGACGATCAACAATCAATAACAATTTATTTACGTTAATAACACAATAACATTTACGTTAATAACAAAATAACATTTACGTTAATTTGATAACTTTTACAACTGTCACTAGTAACGCGGAAATTATACAACACTCTACCCGTCGAGCATTCAGTGAGAAAATCCCATTAATCCCTGCTCCTACCAGAAAGCTGATTAATCTCTTTACTGGTTACGTTAATTTACGTTAATCGGTTACTAATCACTCAGCAATGGTAAACTCTGATTTACAATGTCCAACGTGCTAAGAGAACGGTAATCACTCGTGATTACCTTTAAAGTAATTAATTACAATCCTCAAGATCAATAATTAAACAATTAAAATACGCAACCTTTCACACTGGCTCAGCAATTTACATTAAGGTATGAATTCGGTCTAAGCCTTCCATACTCAGACCAATTCAGGTGGCTAATAACAGTAATTAGCCCCACGTTTACGTTATTCTAAAATGACGTTACTCCTCCCACGAGTCAATCAAGTGCCGGTACTTCCGGGCAGATAAATAACGACTTTACGTTAATGGAACAATGGAGCCTTCGTGTGAGTCGATCAAACATGGATCGAGGTTAATTACCTTGACTTCCTGAAACACGTCAATTACCCGGCCCACTGACCGTTAATTACGACAGACAATACTCTAATTCTTATCTGGCTAATGGCTAGGCTCCTTGAGACTACCGTAGCTGCTTGGCAGGAAAGTAAATTAACCCAAACGTATTCTACGTTACTCAAATTGTCAAAGAACAAATTCTCTTAAAGCAATGGGCGTTCCCTTGGTTACGTTATATTAATTTCCCCGCAATCACCTCACTGAATACTGGACTTCGATGTCCTACCAGATAAATAGGAAAATATATGTGTACCCAATTACTCGTGTACAGCCGAGTTCACCCACGACAATGACAAATCACACTAACAAATCACTGATTTACGTTACAATCCGGTTGCAATGACAATACTGCAGAACCTAGTAAAAGAACATACAGGACATGAACCCTCTAGAACACTGCCCCACAATGGCTTTACTGAACTGCAATCACATACGGTGATTGCTCAACTCTAGCAACAATCACTAACAATGACAACCCCTTTGCAATAACACACACGGCAAGTACTCTAATTTCCAAGTATTAGAATACTGCGCACACTTACTGTTGCAACTGACCCCAGTGCTGTCAATAATCCCTAGAACATAGGTCGACAGAGCGACGGCGGTCTCTGCAGACAGCCTCGTCACTCACCAAATTCTACCAAAATTACGTTAATACTGCAACCACAATACATATATATATAAATCACACTTGTCACGGCCCTGGGAACAATACAAGAAATTAAGACCACACTGTGGTACACTCCCCAATAATCATTGCTAGGAATCACTGACGTTACACACACACTAACCTGAGCGCTCAGTGTTGGAATTTCTCACCTGCAAGACTACACATGGAAATAATATCACTCCGTCCCACGGACAATCAAAAATGATTTAATTACCACAATGGAATTATGTAATATTACATGGACATCCTCTCAGTCCTTGGCTAATCTATGTATACTCTGTTCCCGTGTGTACCCACACACACACACACACACTGTACGACTGTGTACACAAGACGTAAGTCACTCTGGACTGACAAGATGACAATAAAGGGTGATTATCTCCTCGTCCACACTTCACTTCACCTCTGCAGGTGCTGCATGACAATGTGACGGAACACTTGACTTCGAATTCAAGCTTTTAGAGACTAACTGATCACCAGAAATACACACATAGGTACTTACTCATTCATACTGCCGGCTTACACACCATTCCCATACATCAGGCACCCCGCTACGGGTGGCTGGCTCACAGTGGTGGAGAATAGGCGGTGCTGGTTCCTCACGTGGTATTTTACGTGCACTTGGCGCGCACTCGAACCCCCCCCCCTCACAACTCGGCTCGGTTCGTACCTTCGACCCACCGGTGAAGTGAAGCGTTCGTACCCAGGTGACGCGCACAACGATAGCGTCTTACACAAACATGGGAAACAAGCCTTAAAACACTGACACGAATTTCCCCGTTCCCATCGACTGCTACAGAGCACTAGTAAGGCATTATTAATATTCACTGGTATGGGATCTACGAGTCTGTTACTGCTCGTATGCACATTACCCCACAGTCTCAGATCACAAGATCTCCTCTACCCACTGTACACAATGTCTTTCTCCCCTTCAAGCGACGACTTCGGCCGGATTCTGTGACGACCGTTGTCGTAGATGAAGCAGTTGAGTAATCAAGCCACCACGACGCCTTATACTCAATTTGGCCGAATTAAGTACAGAGAGCGTCTTGACAAAGTGGCAGCTGGGTTCAGAATGGCGCCTGCACTGGCGATTCCCGTGTCCTCCTCAAAATAACCAATGAGAGGAAGGCATACAGCGGCCTACCCCTCTCAACTAATCAGCGACGGTGTAGCAAGGCCCCTAGGGTAACTCCAAGATGGCCGACCAACATGGCGGCTCAAGATGTTTACTAAGATGGCGGCTGTTTCCATGACGACGACTAGCTCATCCACGCCTGGGGCCTAGCTTATTTCCTGCTCAAACTCGAGTCTCGCTTCAAGCCATACAATGAGATGATGCTATCGGCATATCTCTGTTCACAGACGTGCTACCCCGGCCAGGGTAACATTTCTGGACTGCTGATGACTGGGGCTCGCACATGAGCCCAAACACTAGATGTTTCGGTTGCTGGTTACAAAACTTAAGTCCACACACTTAACAAGTGTACTGGATCCCACAGGCATAAGAGCACTATTGTAAGTGAGCTGGTGAACCATCTCTTCACAATGACCAATCCATTCAAAAAAGGCCAAGACTTGGTTCTCCACTTTGGCCAAAATACTGTTGAACGATGAGGGGGCAGGCCATCCAGGAGAACAGTGCTTACTGAAGATGAAAGCAAACTTGACCCTCGTATAAGGTTTTGCAGACCCTTCTGTCAAGAAGGTATGAGATTCCCTTTAAGGCAGTAAGTTTCTTGGCTGCCATGTTTGCTAGGTCTAACACGCGACTTTTCCTGGTCACTGATGAGATGAACTTCATTCCCAAGATGTCAACTTCGTCACTGAGCACTAGGTTTTCCACTTATGTGTATTCTCGTCCCACTTGCAATATCATGCTGTCTAGTTATTACTAGACGGCATTTCGTTATTACTCTCTCGCTCTTTCTCCCTCTCATGCCTTTTTTACAATAGGGCACTTACCCTGCCACACTTACACAAACACACTTATCCTGCCACACCTACCCTGCCACACTTACCAGCCACACTTACACAATAACACTTACCCTGCCACGCTTACACAACCACTCATCCTGCCACACTTACCCTGCCACACATACCCAGCCGCACTTACCCTGCCACACTTACCCAGCTACATTTACCCTGCCACACATACCCAGCCACACTTACACAGCCACACTTACCCAGCTACATTTACACTGCCACACTTATCCAGACACACTTACCCTGCCACACTTGCTGGAAGCCCATAGGAGTTCTCCCCCATCAGATGAGGTTCTAGGTGTTGTGAGTCGACTAGTGTTGACTCTCTCTTGACTTGGTGTGCTGTGTTGACTACTACTATAACTACTTATAGTAGTAGTCATGTATAACTCCCCACCAAACGACAGAACACCCAGACAGGAATATGATAGAAATAACATGGCCACCATTAATATAACAGAGAGAGAACAGCTTCTGTCGCTAGCAGGAACGGATCTGGACTCTTCATCATGAAAGTCTTCAACCACGGGAAGATAGATTGGGAGAACAGAGACCCATATGGAGGACCAGACACATGGAGAGCTAAGCTGCTGGACGTGACAGCAAGAAAATCTCGAAGTCAACACATCAAGGGACCGATAAGAATGAGAGGAGAAGGTGCACTAGCCATGCTTGATCCGATATTGTCCCTAAATTAGTCGGATATAAGAGAAGTTAAGTTGGAAGCCCCATGGGAATGAGTGATCACAGTGTATTGATCTCTGAGTACCTGGTAGAGCTAGGATATATCTCCCCCAAAAAAGAACTAGGAAACAAACGGCTGGTGTACCGAAAGGGAAATTATGAGATGAGAAAATTCCTAAGGGATATACCATCGGACACAGAACTCAGAATTAAATCTGTACAAGACATAATGTACTATGTCACCCAAAAGTGTCAGGAGGCAGTAAACAGGTTTATTCCGGCCTAAAAGGAAAAAACCGAGAAGCGAAAGAAGAATCCGTGGTTTAATAAGACATGTATGGAAGCAAAAGTACTGAATAAATGGGCGTGGAGGAACTTCCGAAATAACAGAACACCATACAGCAGAGAGAGATACTTGACAACCGGGAAGGAGTGTGTTAGTGTAAAAACAGAAGCAGAGAAAAAGTATGAAAATTATATAGCAAATACAGCCAAGACTGAACCAAAGCTACTCCACAGTCACATCTGGAGGAAAACAGCAGTGGAAGAACTGGTGACTAAACTTAGAATGGGTGAGGACAAGTACACAGAGAATGACAAAGAGATGTGTGAAGAACTCAACAAGAGATTCCATGAGGCCTTCACAACAGAACGAGGTTAGGGCTGCACTAGGAGAGGTAGAAGTAAACCAGGCGGCCTTGGAAGGGTTCGAAATTACAAGTGATGAGGATAAATGACATCTCTTGGATCTGGAAGTGAGAAAGGCTTTTGGTCCGGACGGAATCTCACCATAGGTATTCAAAGAGTGTGCCGAAGCACTTTGCTTGCCACTCTCCATAGTGTATAGTAGGTCACTGGAGATGGGAAACCTACCAGAAATATGGAAGTCGGCTAATGTAATCCCAATATACAAAAAGGGCGACAGACAAGAGGCACTGAACTACAGGCCAGTGTCCTTAACTTGTATTCTTTGCAAGTTGATGGAGAAGATCTTGAGAAAAAACATAGTAACACACTTGGAAGGAAGGGACTTCGTGACAATCCACCAACATGGGTTCATAGAGGGTAAATCTTGCCCGACAGGCTTATTAGAATTCTAGGATCAAGTGACAAACCTTAAGCAAGACAGAAAATGATGGGCGGATTGCATTTTCTTGGACGGCCGGAAAGCCTTTGACACAGTACCCCATAAGTGTGACAGGGTAAGTGCGGCAGGGTTAGTGTGGTTAAGAAAGAGGACGACAGACAGCTTGAGGCTTCAAGAAGACCTGGACAAACTGAAGGAATGATCCAACAAATGATTGTTAGAGTTTAACACAAGCAAATGTAATGTAAATAAGATAGATGCAGGAATCCGGATACAAGGTATCATTTGGGAGATAAAATTCTTCAAGAATGAGAGAGAGAAAGACCTGGGGGTTGATATCCCGCCAGATCTGTCCACTGAAGCCCATATCAAGTGGATAGCATCAGCGGCATATGACAAGTTGTCTGACATAAGAACGGTCTTTAGAAATTTGTGTAGTGAATCATTCAGAAATTTGTATATTACAAATGTATGACCAATCTTGGAGTATGCAGCCCCAGCATGGAGTTCATATCTAGTTAAACATAAGACTAAACTGGTAAAGGTTCAAATGTTTGCCACCAGTCTAGTTCTTGAACTGAGGGGTATGAACTACGAGGAGAGACTACAGGAATTAAACCTCATGTCGCTGGAAGACAGAAAAGTTAGGGAGACATGATTACCACAGACAACATTCTCAAAGAATTAATAGGGTAGATAAAGACAGGCTATTTAACACAAGGGGGCACAAGCACTAGGGGACACAGGTGGAAAGTGAGTGCTAAAATGAGCCATAGAGACATTAGAATTTTGTTTGTTAGTGTCAGAGTAGTTGACAAATGGAGTGCATTAGGAAGTGATGTGGTGGAGGCAGGTGCCATACACAGTTTCAAGTGTAGATATGACAGCCCAATAGGCTCAGGAACCTGTACATCAGTTGATTGACAGTTGAGAGGCGCGACCAAAGAGCCAGAGCTTAACCCCAGCAAGCACAACGAGATGAGTACAACTAGGAGAGTACTTGCCTTCCCACACTAGCCCTGTCACATTTATCATGTATCAAGACTGAGAGGAGTTGCATCCAACAGCCTGATTGACCAGGCTGTTAATTTCAAGCAAATAATATATTATCGGAAGAAAAATATCATATATATCCAGTGGGGGTAAAGTTGTGGATAAAATGTAAAATATATATAAGATGGCATTGTATGTAGGAGGTGTGAAAGTATTACACTAAGAAGTGTAATAATTAACAAGTGTACTGGCTCCCACAGTCATAAGAGCACTATAAGACTAAACACTTAGGTTATTCAAGTACATGGAGGGAAAAAGTAGTACAGGATAATAACGGGTCTATAGGAGATATTGTGGGATATGTCAGGGGATACCTTGGGGATTAGTTTAAGTCCGAGGAAAATTCAGAGCAAGGGTTGAAATTACAAAC
Organism: Procambarus clarkii; assembly: GCF_040958095.1. Taxonomy (NCBI): domain Eukaryota; kingdom Metazoa; phylum Arthropoda; class Malacostraca; order Decapoda; family Cambaridae; genus Procambarus; species Procambarus clarkii. The sequence continues at coordinate 10,009,965 of NC_091229.1, forward strand.
TATGGATCATATTCAATAAAGTTAGATGAGGCTTACTAAAATATATATGGTATGAATATTCATATAATATATAATGAGAGAAAATATAAAAAATAATATAAAAATATATATTATAATATATATTATATAAAATAATATAATAATATATAATATAAAAAATGAGAGAAAATATATTAATTCAGGAAAACTTGGCTTATTAGGCAAATCGGGCTTTGCCTAGTAGGCCGAGAAGTGCGTTCTGGCTACTAGGTACGACATATATATATATATATATATATATATATATATATATATATATATATATATATATATATATATATATATATATATATATATATATATATATATATATATATATATATATATATATATATATATATAGCCATAGAGATATAGCCATAGATATATATATATATATATATATATATATATATATATATATATATATATATATATATATATGTCGTACCTAGTAGCCAGAACTCACTTCTCAGCCTACTATTCAAGGCCCGATTTGCCTAATAAGCCAAGTTTTCCTGAATTAATATATTTACTATAATGTTTTTCTTATGAAATGATAAAGCAACCCTTTTCTCTATGTATGAGGTCAATTTTTTTTTATTGGAGTTAAAATTAACGTAGATATATGACCGAACCTAACCAACCCTACCTAACCTAACCTAACCTATATTTATAGGTAAGGTTAGGTTAGGTAGCCAAAAAAAGCTAGGTTAGGTTAGGTTAGGTAGGTTAGGTAGACGAAAAAACATTAATTCATGAAAACTTGGCTTATTAGGCAAATCGGGCCTTGAATAGTAGGCTGAAAAGTGCGTTCTGGCTATTAGGTACGACATATATATATATATATATATATATATATATATATATATATATATATATATATATATATATATATATATATATATATATATATGTCGTACCTAATAGACAGAACGCACTTCTCGGCCTACTAGGCAAAGCCCGATTTGCCTAATAAGCCAAGTTTTCCTGAATTAATATATTTTCTCTCATTTTTTTCATATGAAATGAAAAAGCTACCCATTTAATTATGTATGAGGTCAATTTTTTTTTATTGGAGTTAAAATTAACGTAGATATATGACCGAACCTAACCAACCCTACCTAACCGAACCTAACCTATCTTTATAGGTTTGGTTGGGTTAGGTAGCCGAAAAAGTTAGGTTAGGTAGGTTAGATAGTCGAAAAACAATTAATTCATGAAAACTTTCCTTATTAGGCAAATCGGGCCTTGCATAGTAGGCTGAGAAGTGCGTTCTGGCTACTAGGCACGACATATATATATATATATATATATATATATATATATATATATATATATATATATATATATATATATATATATATATATATATATATATGTCGTACCTAATAGCCAGAACGCACTTCTCAGCCTACTATTCAAGGCCCGATTTGCCTAATAAGCCAAGTTTTCATGAATTAATGGTTTTTCGTCTACCTAACCTACCTAACCTAACCTAACCTAGCTTTTTTTGGCTACCTAACCTAACCTTACCTATAAATATAAGTTAGGTTAGGTTAGGTAGGGTTGGTTAGGTTCGGTCATATATCTACGTTAATTTTAACTCCAATAAAAAAAAATTGACCTCATACATAGAGAAAAGGGTTGCTTTATCATTTCATTAGAAAAAAATTATAGTAAATATATTAATTCCGGAAAACTTGGCTTATTAGGCAAATCGGGCCTTGAATAGTAGGCTGAGAAGTGAGTTCTGGCTACTAGGTACGACATATATATATATATATATATATATATATATATATATATATATATATATATGCGAACAAGCCAGAATAGTCCCCTGGACAATATGCAACTGAAAACTCACACCCCAGAAGTGACTCGAACCCATACTCCCAGAAGCAACGCAACTGGTATGTACAAGACGCCTTAATCCACTTGACCATCACGACCGGACAAAATGAGGTGATAGCCGAGGCTATTTGAACCTCCCCACCGCCGGCACTCGGATAGTTATCTTGGGCATAGCATTTTACCAAATCACCTCATTCTTAGGGGCACACGTGAGGAACACAAATGCGAACAAGCCAGAATGGTCCCCTGGACAATATGCAACTGAAAACTCACACCCCAGAAGTGACTCGAACCCATACTCCCAGAAGCAACGCAACTGGTATGTACAAGACGCCTTAATCCACTTGACCATCACGACCGGACAAAATGAGGTGATAGCCGAGGCTATTTGAACCACCCCACCGCCGGCACTCGGATAGTTATCTTGGGCATAGCATTTTACCAAATCACCTCATTCTTAGGGGCACACGTGAGGAACACAAATGCGAACAAGCCAGAATGGTCCCCTGGACAATATGCAACTGAAAACTCACACCCCAGAAGTGACTCGAACCCATACTCCCAGAAGCAACGCAACTGGTATGTACAAGACGCCTTAATCCACTTGACCATCACGACCGGACAAAATGAGGTGATAGCCGAGGCTATTTGAACCACCCCACCGCCGGCACTCGGATAGTTATCTTGGGCATAGCATTTTACCAAATCACCTCATTCTTAGGGGCACACGTGAGGAACACAAATGCGAACAAGCCAGAATGGTCCCCTGGACAATATGCAACTGAAAACTCACACCCCAGAAGTGACTCGAACCCATACTCCCAGAAGCAACGCAACTGGTATGTACAAGACGCCTTAATCCACTTGACCATCACGACCGGACAAAATGAGGTGATAGCCGAGGCTATTTGAACCACCCCACCGCCGGCACTCGTGATGTCGGCGGTGATGGTCAAGTGGATTAAGGCGTCTTGTACATACCAGTTGCGTTGCTTCTGGGAGTATGGGTTCGAGTCACTTCTGGGGTGTGAGTTTTCAGTTGCATATTGTCCAGGGGACCATTCTGGCTTGTTCGCATTTGTGTTCCTCACGTGTGCCCCTAAGAATGAGGTGATTTGGTAAAATGCTATGCCCAAGATAACTATCCGAGTGCCGGCGGTGGGGTGGTTCAAATAGCCTCGGCTATCACCTCATTTTGTCCGGTCGTGATGGTCAAGTGGATTAAGGCGTCTTGTACATACCAGTTGCGTTGCTTCTGGGAGTATGGGTTCGAGTCACTTCTGGGGTGTGAGTTTTCAGTTGCATATTGTCCAGGGGACCATTCTGGCTTGTTCGCATTTGTGTTCCTCACGAGTGCCCCTAAGAATGAGGTGATTTGGTAAAATGCTATGCCCAAGATAACTATCCGAGTGCCGGCGGTGGGGTGGTTCAAATAGCCTCGGCTATCACCTCATTTTGTCCGGTCGTGATGGTCAAGTGGATTAAGGCGTCTTGTACATACCAGTTGCGTTGCTTCTGGGAGTATGGGTTCGAGTCACTTCTGGGGTGTGAGTTTTCAGTTGCATATTGTCCAGGGGACCATTCTGGCTTGTTCGCATTTGTGTTCCTCACGTGTGCCCCTAAGAATGAGGTGATTTGGTAAAATGCTATGCCCAAGATAACTATCCGAGTGCCGGCGGTGGGGTGGTTCAAATAGCCTCGGCTATCACCTCATTTTGTCCGGTCGTGATGGTCAAGTGGATTAAGGCGTCTTGTACATACCAGTTGCGTTGCTTCTGGGAGTATGGGTTCGAGTCACTTCTGGGGTGTGAGTTTTCAGTTGCATATTGTCCAGGGGACCATTCTGGCTTGTTCGCATTTGTGTTCCTCACGTGTGCCCCTAAGAATGAGGTGATTTGGTAAAATGCTATGCCCAAGATAACTATCCGAGTGCCGGCGGTGGGGTGGTTCAAATAGCCTCGGCTATCACCTCATTTTGTCCGGTCGTGATGGTCAAGTGGATTAAGGCGTCTTGTACATACCAGTTGCGTTGCTTCTGGGAGTATGGGTTCGAGTCACTTCTGGGGTGTGAGTTTTCAGTTATATATATATATATATATGTCGTACCTAGTAGCCAGAACGCACTTTTCAGCCTACTACGCAAGGCCCGATTTGCCTAATAAGCCAAGTTTTCCTGAATTAATATATTTTCTCAAATTGTTTACTTATGAAATGATAAAGCTATCCATTTCATTATGCATGAGGTCAATTTTTTTTTATTGGAGTTAAAATTAACGAAGATATATGACCGAACCTAACCAACCCTACCTAACCTAACCTAACCTATCTTTATAGGTTACGTTAGGTTAGGTAGCCGAAAAAGTTAGGTTAGGTTAGGTTAGGTAGGTTAGGTAGACGAAAACACATTAATTCATGAAAACTTGGCTTATTAGGCAAATCGGGCCCTGCATAGTAGGCTGAGAAGTGCGTTCTGGCTACTAGGTACGACATATATATATATATATATATATATATATATATATATATATATATATATATATATATATATATATATATATATATATATATATATATTAGTATATTTTGGTAGCAGTCTTTCCTGTAGACATATATTATTAAATATGACCGAAAAAGTAAGATTAATAATTCTAACACGAATTTTCTCAATCTTTCGTACATTACGCTTCACTGTTGGAGGTAAATCAAAAATCACTTCTCCAAAATTCATTTTTATTTCTAGTCTGACGCGACACGGGCGCGTTTCGTAAAACTTATTACATTTTCAAAGACTTCACAAATACACAACTGACTAGAACTTACGTCTCTCTGATATTATATCTACATTTGAGTGAGGTGGGAAGGGTGATGTGGCATTAACACAAGACAGAACAGGAGGGGATATTAATAGGGTATTAAAAGTATCAACACAAGACAGAACAGAAACAATGGGTATTGAACAGAAGTGTTTGTAGAAAGCCTATTGGTCCATATTTCTTGATGCTTCTATATTGGAGCGGAGTCTTGAGGTGGGTAGAATATAGTTGTGCAATAATTGGCTGTTGATTGCTGGTGTTGACTTCTTGATGTGTAGTGCCTCGCAAACGTCAAGCCGCCTGCTATCGCTGTATCTATCGATGATTTCTGTGTTGTTTACTAGGATTTCTCTGGCGATGGTTTGGTTATGGGAAGAGATTATATGTTCCTTAATGGAGCCCTGTTGCTTATGCATCGTTAAACGCCTAGAAAGAGATGTTGTTGTCTTGCCTATATACTGGGTTTTTTGGAGCTTACAGTCCCCAAGTGGGCATTTGAAGGCATAGACGACGTTAGTCTCTTTTAAAGCGTTCTGTTTTGTGTCTGGAGAGTTTCTCATGAGTAGGCTGGCCGTTTTTCTGGTTTTATAGTAAATCGTCAGTTGTATCCTCTGATTTTTGTCTGTAGGGATAACGTTTCTATTAACAATATCTTTCAGGACCCTTTCCTCCGTTTTATGAGCTGTGGAAAAGAAGTTCCTGTAAAATAGTCTAATAGGGGGTATAGGTGTTGTGTTAGTTGTCTCTTCAGAGGTTGCATGGCTTTTCACTTTCCTTCTTATGATGTCTTCGATGAAACCATTGGAGAAGCCGTTATTGACTAGGACCTGCCTTACCCTACAGAGTTCTTCGTCGACTTGCTTCCATTCTGAGCTGTGGCTGAGAGCACGGTCGACGTATGCGTTAACAACACTCCTCTTGTACCTGTCGGGGCAGTCGCTGTTGGCATTTAGGCACATTCCTATGTTTGTTTCCTTAGTGTAGACTGCAGTGTGGAAACCTCCGCCCTTTTCCATGACTGTTACATCTAGAAAAGGCAGCTTCCCATCCTTTTCCGTCTCGTAAGTGAAACGCAGCACGGAACTCTGCTCAAATGCCTCCTTTAGCTCCTGCAGATGTCTGACATCAGGTACCTGTGTAAAAATGTCGTCAACATACCTGCAGTATATGGCCGGTTTCAAGTTCATGTCGACTAAGACTTTTTGCTCGATGGTACCCATGTAGAAGTTTGCAAACAGGACACCTAGGGGAGAACCCATAGCGACCCCATCTACTTGCTTATACATGTGCCCATCCGGGCTCAAGAAGGGTGCCTCTTTAGTACAAGCTTGGAGTAGTTTCCTCAGAATACTTTCTGGCATGTCAAGAGGAGTACAGGCTGGATCACGATACACTCTGTCGGCTATCATTCCGATTGTCTCGTCCACAGGTACGTTGGTAAACAGCGATTCTACGTCCAACGAGGCTCTTATCCCTGTGGCCCGTGTGCCCCGCAGTAAGTCCACAAATTCCTTTGGAGACTTCAGGCTGAAGGCGCAAGGAACATAAGGAGTCAGCAGGCCGTTGAGTCGCTTCGCCAGTCTGTACGTGGGTGTGGGTATCTGGCTAATGATTGGCCGAAGTGGGTTTCCAGGCTTGTGCGTCTTGACATTTCCATACGCATATCCAGGTTTATATTCCCCAATGATCTTTGGCAGGTGGAGTCCGGATTTCTTGGCGTTCACAGTTTCGATCAGTTTGTTGACCATTGCTTTTAATTCGGCTGTAGTGTCCTTCGTTACCCTTTGGAACTTAGTTTGGTCAGAGAGTATGATGTTCATTTTCGCCAGATATTCGTCTTTTTTAAGAATGACATATATTGGCGACTTGTCACCTCTCCTGACAACTATCTCCTTGTTCTCACGAAGGCTTTTAGCTGCCGCTTTAAGCTCGGGGGACAGTATGGTGCTTCTGTAGTTGCCTCGATTCTTTCCTCCTTCTGCAATAAGTTCTGCTTGTAAGGTATCTTTGGTAGTGATCTTCTTTTGTGTCTCGAGGTCGAATATGTCGTCCAACAGAATTTCCAACTCTACTTTCCGGGCCATTTCACTCGGTCTGGACATAACATGACAGTTTATGCCCAGATTTAGGAGAGTGACTTGGTCCTCATAAACCTGGATATGCGTATGGAAATGTCAAGACGCACAAGCCTGGAAACCCACTTCGGCCAATCATTAGCCAGATACCCACACCCACGTACAGACTGGCGAAGCGACTCAACGGCCTGCTGACTCCTTATGTTCCTTGCGCCTTCAGCCTGAAGTCTCCAAAGGAATTTGTGGACTTACTGCGGGGCACACGGGCCACAGGGATAAGAGCCTCGTTGGACGTAGAATCGCTGTTTACCAACGTACCTGTGGACGAGACAATCGGAATGATAGCCGACAGAGTGTATCGTGATCCAGCCTGTACTCCTCTTGACATGCCAGAAAGTATTCTGAGGAAACTACTCCAAGCTTGTACTAAAGAGGCACCCTTCTTGAGCCCGGATGGGCACATGTATAAGCAAGTAGATGGGGTCGCTATGGGTTCTCCCCTAGGTGTCCTGTTTGCAAACTTCTACATGGGTACCATCGAGCAAAAAGTCTTAGTCGACATGAACTTGAAACCGGCCATATACTGCAGGTATGTTGACGACATTTTTACACAGGTACCTGATGTCAGACATCTGCAGGAGCTAAAGGAGGCATTTGAGCAGAGTTCCGTGCTGCGTTTCACTTACGAGACGGAAAAGGATGGGAAGCTGCCTTTTCTAGATGTAACAGTCATGGAAAAGGGCGGAGGTTTCCACACTGCAGTCTACACTAAGGAAACAAACATAGGAATGTGCCTAAATGCCAACAGCGACTGCCCCGACAGGTACAAGAGGAGTGTTGTTAACGCATACGTCGACCGTGCTCTCAGCCACAGCTCAGAATGGAAGCAAGTCGACGAAGAACTCTGTAGGGTAAGGCAGGTCCTAGTCAATAACGGCTTCTCCAATGGTTTCATCGAAGACATCATAAGAAGGAAAGTGAAAAGCCATGCAACCTCTGAAGAGACAACTAACACAACACCTATACCCCCTATTAGACTATTTTACAGGAACTTCTTTTCCACAGCTCATAAAACGGAGGAAAGGGTCCTGAAAGATATTGTTAATAGAAACGTTATCCCTACAGACAAAAATCAGAGGATACAACTGACGATTTACTATAAAACCAGAAAAACGGCCAGCCTACTCATGAGAAACTCTCCAGACACAAAACAGAACGCTTTAAAAGAGACTAACGTCGTCTATGCCTTCAAATGCCCACTTGGGGACTGTAAGCTCCAAAAAACCCAGTATATAGGCAAGACAACAACATCTCTTTCTAGGCGTTTAACGATGCATAAGCAACAGGGCTCCATTAAGGAACATATAATCTCTTCCCATAACCAAACCATCGCCAGAGAAATCCTAGTAAACAACACAGAAATCATCGATAGATACAGCGATAGCAGGCGGCTTGACGTTTGCGAGGCACTACACATCAAGAAGTCAACACCAGCAATCAACAGCCAATTATTGCACAACTATATTCTACCCACCTCAAGACTCCGCTCCAATATAGAAGCATCAAGAAATATGGACCAATAGGCTTTAAACAAACACTTCTATTCAATACCCATTGTTTCTGTTCTGTCTTGTGTTGATACTTTTAATACCCTATTAATATCCCCTCCTGTTCTGTCTTGTGTTAATGCCACATCACCCTTCCCACCTCACTCAAATGTAGATATAATATCAGAGAGACGTAAGTTCTAATCAGTTGTGTATTTGTGAAGTCTTTGAAAATGTAATAAGTTTTACGAAACGCGCCCGTGTCGCGTCAGACTAGAAATAAAAATGAATTTTGGAGAAGTGATTTTTGATTTACCTCCAACAGTGAAGCGTAATGTACGAAAGATTGAGAAAATTCGTGTTAGAATTATTAATCTTACTTTTTCGGTCATATTTAATAATATATATATATATAACTGAAAACTCACACCCCAGAAGTGACTCGAACCCATACTCCCAGAAGCAACGCAACTGGTATGTACAAGACGCCTTAATCCACTTGACCATCACGACCGGACATAATGAGGTGATAGCCGAGGCTATATGAACCACCCCACCGCCGGCACTCGGATAGTTATCTTGGGCATAGCATTTTACCAAATCACCTCATTCTTTGGGGAACACGTGAGGAACACAAATGCGAACAAGCCTGAATGGTCCCCAGGACATATGCAACTGAAAACTCACACCCCAGAAGTGACTCGAACCCATACTCCCAGAAGCAACGCAACTGGTATGTACAAGACGCCTTAATCCACTTGACCATCACGACCGGACATAATGAGGTGATAGCCGAGGCTATATGAACCACCCCACCGCCGGCACTCGGATAGTTATCTTGGGCATAGCATTTTACCAAATCACCTCATTCTTTGGGGAACACGTGAGGAACACAAATGCGAACAAGCCTGAATGGTCCCCAGGACATATGCAACTGAAAACTCACACCCCAGAAGTGACTCGAACCCATACTCCCAGAAGCAACGCAACTGGTATGTACAAGACGCCTTAATCCACTTGACCATCACGACCGGACATAATGAGGTGATAGCCGAGGCTATATGAACCACCCCACCGCCGGCACTCGGATAGTTATCTTGGGCATAGCATTTTACCAAATCACCTCATTCTTTGGGGAACACGTGAGGAACACAAATGCGAACAAGCCTGAATGGTCCCCAGGACATATGCAACTGAAAACTCACACCCCAGAAGTGACTCGAACCCATACTCCCAGAAGCAACGCAACTGGTATGTACAAGACGCCTTAATCCACTTGACCATCACGACCGGACATAATGAGGTGATAGCCGAGGCTATATTAACCACCCCACCGCCGGCACTCGGATAGTTATCTTGGGCATAGCATTTTACCAAATCACCTCATTCTTTGGGGAACACGTGAGGAACACAAATGCGAACAAGCCTGAATGGTCCCCAGGACATATGCAACTGAAAACTCACACCCCAGAAGTGACTCGAACCCATACTCCCAGAAGCAACGCAACTGCTATGTACAAGACGCCTTAATCCACTTGACCATCACGACCGGACATAATGAGGTGATAGCCGAGGCTATATGAACCACCCCACCGCCGGCACTCGGATAGTTATCTTGGGCATAGCATTTTACCAAATCACCTCATTCTTTGGGGAACACGTGAGGAACACAAATGCGAACAAGCCTGAATGGTCCCCAGGACATATGCAACTGAAAACTCACACCCCAGAAGTGACTCGAACCCATACTCCCAGAAGCAACGCAACTGGTATGTACAAGACGCCTTAATCCACTTGACCATCACGACCGGACATAATGAGGTGATAGCCGAGGCTATATGAACCACCCCACCGCCGGCACTCGGATAGTTATCTTGGGCATAGCATTTTACCAAATCACCTCATTCTTTGGGGAACACGTGAGGAACACAAATGCGAACAAGCCTGAATGGTCCCCAGGACATATGCAACTGAAAACTCACACCCCAGAAGTGACTCGAACCCATACTCCCAGAAGCAACGCAACTGGTATGTACAAGACGCCTTAATCCACTTGACCATCACGACCGGACATAATGAGGTGATAGCCGAGGCTATATGAACCACCCCACCGCCGGCACTCGGATAGTTATCTTGGGCATAGCATTTTACCAAATCACCTCATTCTTTGGGGAACACGTGAGGAACACAAATGCGAACAAGCCTGAATGGTCCCCAGGACATATGCAACTGAAAACTCACACCCCAGAAGTGACTCGAACCCATACTCCCAGAAGCAACGCAACTGGTATGTACAAGACGCCTTAATCCACTTGACCATCACGACCGGACATAATGAGGTGATAGCCGAGGCTATATGAACCACCCCACCGCCGGCACTCGGATAGTTATCTTGGGCATAGCATTTTACCAAATCACCTCATTCTTTGGGGAACACGTGAGGAACACAAATGCGAACAAGCCTGAATGGTCTCCAGGACATATGCAACTGAAAACTCACACCCCAGAAGTGACTCGAACCCATACTCCCAGAAGCAACGCAACTGGTATGTACAAGACGCCTTAATTCACTTGACCATCACGACCGGACATAATGAGGTGATAGCCGAGGCTATATGAACCACCCCACCGCCGGCACTCGGATAGTTATCTTGGGCATAGCATTTTACCAAATCACCTCATTCTTTGGGGAACACGTGAGGAACACAAATGCGAACAAGCCTGAATGGTCCCCAGGACATATGCAACTGAAAACTCACACCCCAGAAGTGACTCGAACCCATACTCCCAGAAGCAACGCAACTGGTATGTACAAGACGCCTTAATCCACTTGACCATCACGACCGGACATAATGAGGTGATAGCCGAGGCTATATGAACCACCCCACCGCCGGCACTCGGATAGTTATCTTGGGCATAGCATTTTACCAAATGTACATACCAGTTTTGTACATACCAGTTGCGTTGCTTCTGGGAGTATGGGTTCGAGTCACTTCTGGGGTGTGAGTTTTCAGTTGCATATGTCCTGGGGACCATTCAGGCTTGTTCGCATTTGTGTTCCTCACGTGTTCCCCAAAGAATGAGGTGATTTGGTAAAATGCTATGCCCAAGATAACTATCCGAGTGCCGGCGGTGGGGTGGTTCATATAGCCTCGGCTATCACCTCATTATGTCCGGTCGTGATGGTCAAGTGGATTAAGGCGTCTTGTACATACCAGTTGCGTTGCTTCTGGGAGTATGGGTTCGAGTCACTTCTGGGGTGTGAGTTTTCAGTTGCATATGTCCTGGGGACCATTCAGGCTTGTTCGCATTTGTGTTCCTCACGTGTTCCCCAAAGAATGAGGTGATTTGGTAAAATGCTATGCCCAAGATAACTATCCGAGTGCCGGCGGTGGGGTGGTTCATATAGCCTCGGCTATCACCTCATTATGTCCGGTCGTGATGGTCAAGTGGATTAAGGCGTCTTGTACATACCAGTTGCGTTGCTTCTGGGAGTATGGGTTCGAGTCACTTCTGGGGTGTGAGTTTTCAGTTGCATATGTCCTGGGGACCATTCAGGCTTGTTCGCATTTGTGTTCCTCACGTGTTCCCCAAAGAATGAGGTGATTTGGTAAAATGCTATGCCCAAGATAACTATCCGAGTGCCGGCGGTGGGGTGGTTCATATAGCCTCGGCTATCACCTCATTATGTCCGGTCGTGATGGTCAAGTGGATTAAGGCGTCTTGTACATACCAGTTGCGTTGCTTCTGGGAGTATGGGTTCGAGTCACTTCTGGGGTGTGAGTTTTCAGTTGCATATGTCCTGGGGACCATTCAGGCTTGTTCGCATTTGTGTTCCTCACGTGTTCCCCAAAGAATGAGGTGATTTGGTAAAATGCTATGCCCAAGATAACTATCCGAGTGCCGGCGGTGGGGTGGTTCATATAGCCTCGGCTATCACCTCATTATGTCCGGTCGTGATGGTCAAGTGGATTAAGGCGTCTTGTACATACCAGTTGCGTTGCTTCTGGGAGTATGGGTTCGAGTCACTTTTGGGGTGTGAGTTTTCAGTTGCATATGTCCTGGGGACCATTCAGGCTTGTTCGCATTTGTGTTCCTCACGTGTTCCCCAAAGAATGAGGTGATTTGGTAAAATGCTATGCCCAAGATAACTATCCGAGTGCCGGCGGTGGGGTGGTTCATATAGCCTCGGCTATCACCTCATTATGTCCGGTCGTGATGGTCAAGTGGATTAAGGCGTCTTGTACATACCAGTTGCGTTGCTTCTGGGAGTATGGGTTCGAGTCACTTCTGGGGTGTGAGTTTTCAGTTGCATATGTCCTGGGGACCATTCAGGCTTGTTCGCATTTGTGTTCCTCACGTGTTCCCCAAAGAATGAGGTGATTTGGTAAAATGCTATGCCCAAGATAACTATCCGAGTGCCGGCGGTGGGGTGGTTCATATAGCCTCGGCTATCACCTCATTATGTCCGGTCGTGATGGTCAAGTGGATTAAGGCGTCTTGTACATACCAGTTGCGTTGCTTCTGGGAGTATGGGTTCGAGTCACTTCTGGGGTGTGAGTTTTCAGTTGCATATGTCCTGGGGACCATTCAGGCTTGTTCGCATTTGTGTTCCTCACGTGTTCCCCAAAGAATGAGGTGATTTGGTAAAATGCTATGCCCAAGATAACTATCCGAGTGCCGGCGGTGGGGTGGTTCATATAGCCTCGGCTATCACCTCATTATGTCCGGTCGTGATGGTCAAGTGGATTAAGGCGTCTTGTACATACCAGTTGCGTTGCTTCTGGGAGTATGGGTTCGAGTCACTTCTGGGGTGTGAGTTTTCAGTTGCATATGTCCTGGGGACCATTCAGGCTTGTTCGCATTTGTGTTCCTCACGTGTTCCCCAAAGAATGAGGTGATTTGGTAAAATGCTATGCCCAAGATAACTATCCGAGTGCCGGCGGTGGGGTGGTTCATATAGCCTCGGCTATCACCTCATTATGTCCGGTCGTGATGGTCAAGTGGATTAAGGCGTCTTGTACATACCAGTTGCGTTGCTTCTGGGAGTATGGGTTCGAGTCACTTCTGGGGTGTGAGTTTTCAGTTGCATATGTCCTGGGGACCATTCAGGCTTGTTCGCATTTGTGTTCCTCACGTGTTCCCCAAAGAATGAGGTGATTTGGTAAAATGCTATGCCCAAGATAACTATCCGAGTGCCGGCGGTGGGGTGGTTCATATAGCCTCGGCTATCACCTCATTATGTCCGGTCGTGATGGTCAAGTGGATTAAGGCGTCTTGTACATACCAGTTGCGTTGCTTCTGGGAGTATGGGTTCGAGTCACTTCTGGGGTGTGAGTTTTCAGTTGCATATGTCCTGGGGACCATTCAGGCTTGTTCGCATTTGTGTTCCTCACGTGTTCCCCAAAGAATGAGGTGATTTGGTAAAATGCTATGCCCAAGATAACTATCCGAGTGCCGGCGGTGGGGTGGTTCATATAGCCTCGGCTATCACCTCATTATGTCCGGTCGTGATGGTCAAGTGGATTAAGGCGTCTTGTACATACCAGTTGCGTTGCTTCTGGGAGTATGGGTTCGAGTCACTTCTGGGGTGTGAGTTTTCAGTTGCATATGTCCTGGGGACCATTCAGGCTTGTTCGCATTTGTGTTCCTCACGTGTTCCCCAAAGAATGAGGTGATTTGGTAAAATGCTATGCCCAAGATAACTATCCGAGTGCCGGCGGTGGGGTGGTTCATATAGCCTCGGCTATCACCTCATTATGTCCGGTCGTGATGGTCAAGTGGATTAAGGCGTCTTGTACATACCAGTTGCGTTGCTTCTGGGAGTATGGGTTCGAGTCACTTTTGGGGTGTGAGTTTTCAGTTGCATATGTCCTGGGGACCATTCAGGCTTGTTCGCATTTGTGTTCCTCACGTGTTCCCCAAAGAATGAGGTGATTTGGTAAAATGCTATGCCCAAGATAACTATCCGAGTGCCGGCGGTGGGGTGGTTCATATAGCCTCGGCTATCACCTCATTATGTCCGGTCGTGATGGTCAAGTGGATTAAGGCGTCTTGTACATACCAGTTGCGTTGCTTCTGGGAGTATGGGTTCGAGTCACTTCTGGGGTGTGAGTTTTCAGTTGCATATGTCCTGGGGACCATTCAGGCTTGTTCGCATTTGTGTTCCTCACGTGTTCCCCAAAGAATGAGGTGATTTGGTAAAATGCTATGCCCAAGATAACTATCCGAGTGCCGGCGGTGGGGTGGTTCATATAGCCTCGGCTATCACCTCATTATGTCCGGTCGTGATGGTCAAGTGGATTAAGGCGTCTTGTACATACCAGTTGCGTTGCTTCTGGGAGTATGGGTTCGAGTCACTTCTGGGGTGTGAGTTTTCAGTTGCATATGTCCTGGGGACCATTCAGGCTTGTTCGCATTTGTGTTCCTCACGTGTTCCCCAAAGAATGAGGTGATTTGGTAAAATGCTATGCCCAAGATAACTATCCGAGTGCCGGCGGTGGGGTGGTTCATATAGCCTCGGCTATCACCTCATTATGTCCGGTCGTGATGGTCAAGTGGATTAAGGCGTCTTGTACATACCAGTTGCGTTGCTTCTGGGAGTATGGGTTCGAGTCACTTCTGGGGTGTGAGTTTTCAGTTGCATATGTCCTGGGGACCATTCAGGCTTGTTCGCATTTGTGTTCCTCACGTGTTCCCCAAAGAATGAGGTGATTTGGTAAAATGCTATGCCCAAGATAACTATCCGAGTGCCGGCGGTGGGGTGGTTCATATAGCCTCGGCTATCACCTCATTATGTCCGGTCGTGATGGTCAAGTGGATTAAGGCGTCTTGTACATACCAGTTGCGTTGCTTCTGGGAGTATGGGTTCGAGTCACTTTTGGGGTGTGAGTTTTCAGTTGCATATGTCCTGGGGACCATTCAGGCTTGTTCGCATTTGTGTTCCTCACGTGTTCCCCAAAGAATGAGGTGATTTGGTAAAATGCTATGCCCAAGATAACTATCCGAGTGCCGGCGGTGGGGTGGTTCATATAGCCTCGGCTATCACCTCATTATGTCCGGTCGTGATGGTCAAGTGGATTAAGGCGTCTTGTACATACCAGTTGCGTTGCTTCTGGGAGTATGGGTTCGAGTCACTTCTGGGGTGTGAGTTTTCAGTTGCATATGTCCTGGGGACCATTCAGGCTTGTTCGCATTTGTGTTCCTCACGTGTTCCCCAAAGAATGAGGTGATTTGGTAAAATGCTATGCCCAAGATAACTATCCGAGTGCCGGCGGTGGGGTGGTTCATATAGCCTCGGCTATCACCTCATTATGTCCGGTCGTGATGGTCAAGTGGATTAAGGCGTCTTGTACATACCAGTTGCGTTGCTTCTGGGAGTATGGGTTCGAGTCACTTCTGGGGTGTGAGTTTTCAGTTGCATATGTCCTGGGGACCATTCAGGCTTGTTCGCATTTGTGTTCCTCACGTGTTCCCCAAAGAATGAGGTGATTTGGTAAAATGCTATGCCCAAGATAACTATCCGAGTGCCGGCGGTGGGGTGGTTCATATAGCCTCGGCTATCACCTCATTATGTCCGGTCGTGATGGTCAAGTGGATTAAGGCGTCTTGTACATACCAGTTGCGTTGCTTCTGGGAGTATGGGTTCGAGTCACTTCTGGGGTGTGAGTTTTCAGTTGCATATGTCCTGGGGACCATTCAGGCTTGTTCGCATTTGTGTTCCTCACGTGTTCCCCAAAGAATGAGGTGATTTGGTAAAATGCTATGCCCAAGATAACTATCCGAGTGCCGGCGGTGGGGTGGTTCATATAGCCTCGGCTATCACCTCATTATGTCCGGTCGTGATGGTCAAGTGGATTAAGGCGTCTTGTACATACCAGTTGCGTTGCTTCTGGGAGTATGGGTTCGAGTCACTTCTGGGGTGTGAGTTTTCAGTTGCATATGTCCTGGGGACCATTCAGGCTTGTTCGCATTTGTGTTCCTCACGTGTTCCCCAAAGAATGAGGTGATTTGGTAAAATGCTATGCCCAAGATAACTATCCGAGTGCCGGCGGTGGGGTGGTTCATATAGCCTCGGCTATCACCTCATTATGTCCGGTCGTGATGGTCAAGTGGATTAAGGCGTCTTGTACATACCAGTTGCGTTGCTTCTGGGAGTATGGGTTCGAGTCACTTCTGGGGTGTGAGTTTTCAGTTGCATATGTCCTGGGGACCATTCAGGCTTGTTCGCATTTGTGTTCCTCACGTGTTCCCCAAAGAATGAGGTGATTTGGTAAAATGCTATGCCCAAGATAACTATCCGAGTGCCGGCGGTGGGGTGGTTCATATAGCCTCGGCTATCACCTCATTATGTCCGGTCGTGATGGTCAAGTGGATTAAGGCGTCTTGTACATACCAGTTGCGTTGCTTCTGGGAGTATGGGTTCGAGTCACTTCTGGGGTGTGAGTTTTCAGTTGCATATGTCCTGGGGACCATTCAGGCTTGTTCGCATTTGTGTTCCTCACGTGTTCCCCAAAGAATGAGGTGATTTGGTAAAATGCTATGCCCAAGATAACTATCCGAGTGCCGGCGGTGGGGTGGTTCATATAGCCTCGGCTATCACCTCATTATGTCCGGTCGTGATGGTCAAGTGGATTAAGGCGTCTTGTACATACCAGTTGCGTTGCTTCTGGGAGTATGGGTTCGAGTCACTTCTGGGGTGTGAGTTTTCAGTTGCATATGTCCTGGGGACCATTCAGGCTTGTTCGCATATATATATATATATATATATATATATATATATATATATATATATATATATATATATATATATATATATATATATATGACAATGTCAGACCACGGAGGAAAAATGAAACAGGAAATTTCCTTAAGTACTTTCGTATATTAAATACATCTTCAGAAGGTCATTTTACAGATCGAGTGAAGCGCAAGTTAGAAAGTTTGATTAAAAGTAGTGATTGGAACAAGAAATCTAATCCTAACAACGTGTTGAATCTGTCGTCCAAAACGATATGTGAAAATGTGGTTACTGCTTTGGGTTATGGTATGTCTTTTGCCATTTCAAATCAACCTTCTGCAGTTAAAATTGCTAGTTCATTGTTACAGCTTGAAAAACATAACTCTCTGTCTTCACAAAACCTAAACCTGGTTAAAGGTATTGTTTATGGTTCAATGTTGACGCCCCAAACAAACAATTTTCCCGAAAGATTCAGACGAAGCTTACAGGAGTTAAGAGCCGATCCTTCCATTCATATAACAAAGGCTGATAAATCCAGCACTATTGTTATTTTAAACAAGGAGGAATATATTTCGAAAATGAATGATCTCCTCCTAGATTCTTCAACGTACACTAAGCTTAGGAAAAATCCTCTTGAGGACATCATCAAGTTCTTCAATAGTAGCTTGAGGAAGTTGTTAAGTAAACATAAAGATCTTCTTAGTCAATTTACTACTTCATCACCTTCATTACCATATCTATATGGTCTTGTCAAGACGCATAAGCCTAACAATCCCATGAGACCTATCATCAGTTCTGTGGGATCCATTTCTTACAAACTCTCCAAATGGCTTACCAAAATCTTGTCCCCTTTGTTAGGAACTATCTCCTCTTCTCATTTGACAAATTCTCTTGATTTAGTTAACAAATTGAGTAGTGTTCCTGTCACTCCTGATGTAAAGTTAATCAGTTTTGACGTTTGTTCCTTGTTCACAAAGGTACCGGTCGATGATATTCTCGATTATCTTGCTCGTGAACTAATGAGCCATGACTTACCTCTTTCTGCTGATATTATTGTCAGTCTTGTTAAGTTGTGCATTAAAGAATGTAAATTTACCTTTAATAATGAGTATTATTTACAGACTTTTGGAATGGCAATGGGGAATCCTCTATCGCCATTGCTCTCAAACCTGTACATGGAATTCTTTGAAAAGAAATTTGTTTCAAAAATAACTCCTGGAATCATTCCTTGGTTTAGATATGTTGATGATATCTTGTGTATTTGGCCTTCAGATGTAAACACAGACGAATTTGTAGCCAAACTTAATGACCAAGTCACCTCCATAAAATTTACTATGGAGACTGAAATTGATAAATGTTTGCCATTCTTAGATGTGCTTATTCATAGGGAAAACTCTTCATTAAAGTTTAGTGTTTACAGAAAACCTACGAACAATTTATCTTATGTTCATTATTTTTCAGGGCATAAATACAATGTAAAAAAGTCAATTTTTTTTCTTCAATGTATCTAAGAGCTCTTCGAGTTGTGAGTCCAGAATTCTTAGATGAAGAATTTAAGAATATTGATTTGATTGGTCTTAAGCTTTGTTACCCACTGAATTTTTTGGAAGTTTGTCGTAACAAAGCTCGTCGTACATATTATAATAATGTATGCAGTGAAAGGATTCGCCCAAAGAATGTGTTATGTTTACCATATTTCTCTGGGTTTGAGAATATTGTCAAGGCCTTGAAACTTTTTAATATAGATGTAATGTTTAGCTACGAAAACACTGTTGGTAAGCTATTAGTAAGGAACAGCCCTCGTAGTGATAATTGCGTCATTTATAAAATACCTTGTAAGGAATGTAATAAGTTCTATGTCGGGCAAACATCTAAAGATTTAAAATGTAGAATATCGCAACATAAATACTCTGTAAGACATGGCCAATTGTCTAATGCTTTGTTTGTGCATTTGTCAGAAAAAGCTCACCAAATTGATTGGGAGAGTGCTTCTTCAGTAACAAATTGTAAAAGCACCTATAACAGAAACATAATTGAATCTGCTTTGATACAGATTACCAAAGAAAGTAATTTGAATATTAGCAGTGGTCTATATAACTTAGATCCATTTCTAATAGATCAGCTAAAGGGCGATTTAAGTAGAATCATTGAAAAACATTTGTCTCACTAATTTATTGTATATATTTACTTCTTTATGTTATAATTACCTATATATTATGCTTGTATGTCTGCTGTATCAGATGGGCCATTGGGCTACATCGGATGGGCCAATTGGGTGCATCTGATGGGCCAATGGGCCGTCTGCGTTGTCCAAGTATTGTACCTCACCTTACTTCACCACTCCTTCCTGCCTATTTATACCCATCACTCGATCTGTAAAATGACCTTCTGAAGATGTATTTAATATACGAAAGTACTTAAGGAAATTTCCTGTTTCATTTTTCCTCCGTGGTCTGACATTGTCACATTCTTAATCACGTGTTTATTTTCGTGATATACACATATATATATATATATATATATATATATATATATATATATATATATATATATATATCCAAGTATTGTACCATATATATATATATATATATATGTCGTACCTAGTAGCCAGAACGCACTTCTCAGCCTACTATGCATGGCCCGATTTGCCTAATAAGCCAAGTTTTCATGAATTAATATATTTTCTCTAATTTTTTTCTTATGAAATGATAAAGCTACCCATTTCATTATGTATGAGGTTAATTTTTTTTTATTGGAGTTAAAATTAACGTAGATATATGACCGAACCTAACCAACCCTACCTAACCTAACCTAACCTATCTTTATAGGTTAGGTTAGGTTAGGTAGCAGAAAAAGTTAGGTTAGGTTAGGTTAGGTAGGTTAGGTAGTCGAAAAACAATTAATTCAAGAAAACTTGGCTTATTAGGCAAATCGGGCCTTGCATAGTAGGCTGAGAAGTGCGTTCTGGCTTCTAGGTACGACATATATACATATATATATATATATATATATATATGTCGTACCTAGTAGCCAGAACGCACTTCTCACCCTACTATGCAAGGCCCGATTTGTCTAATAAGCCAAGTTTTCATGAATTAATGTTTTTTCGACTACCTAACCTACCTAACCTAACCTAACCTAACTTTTTCGGCTACCTAACATAACCTAACCTATAAAGATAGGTTAGGTTAGGTTAGGTAGGGTTGGTTAGGTTCGGTCATATATCTACGTTAATTTCAACTCCAATAAAAAAAAATTGACCTCATACATAATGAAATGGGTAGGTTTATCATTTCATAAGAAAAAATTTAGAGAAAATATATTATTTCAGGAAAACTTGGCTTATTAAGCAAATCGGGCCTTGCATTGTACGCCAAGAAGTGTGTTCTGGCTACTAGGTACGACACATATATATATATATATATATATATATATATATATATATATATATATATATATATATATATATATATATATATATATATATATATGTCGTACCTAATAGCCAGAATGCACTTCTCAGCCTACTATGCAAGGCTCGATTTGCCTAATAGGCCAAGTTTTCATGAATTAATTGTTTTTCGACTACCTAACCTACCTAACCTAACCTAACCTAACTTTTTCGGCTACCTAACCTAACCTAACCTAAAAATATAGCTTAGGTTAGGTTAGGTAGGGTAGGTTAGGTTCGGTCATATATCTACGTTAATTTTAACTCCAATAAAAAAAAATTGACCACATACATAATGAAATGGGTTGCTTTATCATTTCATAAGAAAAAAATTAGAGAAAATATATTAATTCAGGAAAACTTGGCTTATTAGGCAAATCGGGCCTTGCAAAGTAGGCTGAGAAGTGCATTCTGGCTATTAGGTACGACATATATATATATATATATATATATATATATATATATATATATATATATATATATATATATATATTATTAAATATGACCGAAAAAGTAAGATTAATAATTCTAACACGAATTTTCTCAATCTTTTCGTACATTACGCTTCACTGTTGGAGGTAAATCAAAAATCAATTCTCCAAAATTCATTTTTATTTCTAGTCTGACGCGACATGGGCGCGTTTCGTAAAACTTATTACATTTTCAAAGACTTTAGTTCACAAATACACAACTGAATAGAACTTACGTATCTCCGATTTTATATCTACATTTGAGTGAGGTGGAAGGGGTGATGTGGCATTAACACAAGACAGAACAAAATGTGGTATTAATAGGGTATTAATTTCATCAACACAAGACAGAACAAAAGTATTAATAGGGTATTAATTTCATCAACACAAGACAGAACACGAAACAATGGATATTGAATAGAAGTGTTTGTAGAAAGCCTATTGGTCCATATTTCTTGATGCTTCTATATTGGAGCGGAGTCTTGAGGTGGGTAGAATATAGTTGTGCAATAATTGGCTGTTGATTGCTGGTGTTGACTTCTTGATGTGTAGTCCCTCGCAAACGTCAAGCCGCCTGCTATCGCTGTATCTATCGATGATTTCTGTGTTGTTTACTAGGATTTCTCTGGCGATGGTTTGGTTGTGGGAAGAGATTATATGTTCCTTAATGGAGCCCTGTTGCTTATGCATCGTTAAACGCCTAGAAAGAGATGTTGTTGTCTTGCCTATATACTGTTTTTTTTGGAGCTTACAGTCTCCAAGTGGGCATTTGAAGGCATAGACGACGTTAGTCTCTTTTAAAGCGTTCTGTTTTGTGTCTGGAGAGTTTCTCATGAGTAGGCTGGCCGTTTTTCTGGTTTTATAGTAAATCGTCAGTTGTATCCTCTGATTTTTGTCTGTAGGGATAACGTTTCTATTAACAATATCTTTCAGGACCCTTTCCTCCGTTTTATGAGCTGTGGAAAAGAAGTTCCTGTAAAATAGTCTAATAGGGGGTATAGGTGTTGTGTTAGTTGTCTCTTCAGAGGTTGCATGGCTTTTCACTTTCCTTCTTATGATGTCTTCGACGAAACCATTGGAGAAGCCGTTATTGACTAGGACCTGCCTTACCCTACAGAGTTCTTCGTCGACTTGCTTCCATTCTGAGCTGTGGCTGAGAGCACGGTCGACATATGCGTTAACAACACTCTTCTTGTACCTGTCTGGGCAGTCGCTGTTGGCATTTAGGCACATTCCTATGTTTGTTTCCTTAGTGTAGACTGCAGTGTGGAAACCTCCGCCCTTTTCCATGACTGTTACATCTAGAAAGGACAGCTTCCCATCCTTTTCCATCTCGTAAGTGAAACGCAGCACGGAACTCTGCTCAAATGCCTCCTTCAGCTCCTGCAGATGTCTGACATCAGGTACCTGTAAGGTATCTTTGGTAGTGACCTTCTTTTGTGTCTCGAGGTCGAAATTCTGTTGGACGACATATTCGACCTCGAGACACAAAAGAAGGTCACTACCAAAGATACCTTACAAGCAGAACTTATTGCAGAAGGAGGCAACTACAGAATCGAGGCAACTACAGAAGCACCATACTGTCCCCCGAGCTTAAAGCGGCAGCTAAAAGCCTTCGTGAGAACAAGGAGATAGTTGTCAGGAGAGGTGACAAGTCGCCAATATATGTCATTCTTAAAAAAGACGAATATCTGGCGAAAATGAACATCATACTCTCTGACCAAACTAAGTTCCAAAGGGAAACGAAGGACACTACAGCCGAATTAAAAGCAAAGGTCAACAAACTGATCGAAACTGTGAACGCCAAGAAATCCGGACTCCACCTGCCAAAGATCATTGGGGAATATAAACCTGGATATGCGTATGGAAATGTCAAGACGCACAAGCCTGGAAACCCACTTCGGCCAATCATTAGCCAGATACCCACACCCACGTACAGACTGGCGAAGCGACTCAACGGCCTGCTGACTCCTTATGTTCCTTGCGCCTTCAGCCTGAAGTCTCCAAAGGAATTTGTTGACTTACTGCGGGGCACACGGGCCACAGGGATAAGAGCCTCGTTGGATGGGCACATGTATAAGCAAGTAGATGGGGTCGCCATGGGTTCTCCCCTAGGTGTCCTGTTTGCAAACTTCTACATGGGTACCATCAAGCAAAAAGTCTTAGTCGACATGAACTTGAAACCGGCCATATACTGCAGGTATGTTGACGACATTTTTACACAGGTACCTGATGTCAGACATCTGCAGGAGCTGAAGGAGGCATTTGAGCAGAGTTCCGTGCTGCGTTTCACTTACGAGATGGAAAAGGATGGGAAGCTGTCCTTTCTAGATGTAACAGTCATGGAAAAGGGCGGAGGTTTCCACACTGCAGTCTACACTAAGGAAACAAACATAGAAATGTGCCTAAATGCCAACAGCGACTGCCCAGACAGGTACAAGAAGAGTGTTGTTAACGCATATGTCGACCGTGCTCTCAGCCACAGCTCAGAATGGAAGCAAGTCGACGAAGAACTCTGTAGGGTAAGGCAGGTCCTAGTCAATAACGGCTTCTCCAATGGTTTCGTCGAAGACATCATAAGAAGGAAAGTGAAAAGCCATGCAACCTCTGAAGAGACAACTAACACAACACCTATACCCCCTATTAGACTATTTTACAGGAACTTCTTTTCCACAGCTCATAAAACGGAGGAAAGGGTCCTGAAAGATATTGTTAATAGAAACGTTATCCCTACAGACAAAAATCAGAGGATACAACTGACGATTTACTATAAAACCAGAAAAACGGCCAGCCTACTCATGAGAAACTCTCCAGACACAAAACAGAACGCTTTAAAAGAGACTAACGTCGTCTATGCCTTCAAATGCCCACTTGGAGACTGTAAGCTCCAAAAAAAACAGTATATAGGCAAGACAACAACATCTCTTTCTAGGCGTTTAACGATGCATAAGCAACAGGGCTCCATTAAGGAACATATAATCTCTTCCCACAACCAAACCATCGCCAGAGAAATCCTAGTAAACAACACAGAAATCATCGATAGATACAGCGATAGCAGGCGGCTTGACGTTTGCGAGGGACTACACATCAAGAAGTCAACACCAGCAATCAACAGCCAATTATTGCACAACTATATTCTACCCACCTCAAGACTCCGCTCCAATATAGAAGCATCAAGAAATATGGACCAATAGGCTTTCTACAAACACTTCTATTCAATATCCATTGTTTCGTGTTCTGTCTTGTGTTGATGAAATTAATACCCTATTAATACTCTTGTTCTGTCTTGTGTTGATGAAATTAATACCCTATTAATACCACATTTTGTTCTGTCTTGTGTTAATGCCACATCACCCCTTCCACCTCACTCAAATGTAGATATAAAATCGGAGATACGTAAGTTCTATTCAGTTGTGTACTTGTGAACTAAAGTCTTTGAAAATGTAATAAGTTTTATGAAACGCGCCCGTGTCGCGTCAGAATAGAAATAAAAATGAATTTTGGAGAATTGATTTTTGATTTACCTCCAACAGTGAAGCGTAATGTACGAAAGATTGAGAAAATTCGTGTTAGAATTATTAATCTTACTTTTTCGGTCATATTTAATAATATATGTCTACAGGAAAGACTGCTACCAAAATATACTAATATATATATATATATATATATATATATATATATATATATATATATATATATATATATATATATATATATATATATATATATATATATATATATATATTGGTGTATACTGGCAGCCGGTTTTCTTTCAAACATGTTTCATTGAATATGACAGCATTTTCTGTATTTATTATTTTCTGGTTAAGGGCTTCTATCCCTCTAACTATTTTCTTAGCATCAGGGCTTAATTGGAATAGGAGTTCTCCAAAACTCATTTTCGTACTTTTAAGGTGAAGAAAAGAAGTGATTTACTATAGAGTGTATTACACTTATTTGTATAATTTGCACGACGTTTCGAACCTCCATGGTTCATTCTCAAGTGAACAATCTTACAATACTAGTTGATTTTATACCCGCATTAGGTCAGGTGATAATACAATGAAGGTGAAAAACATGGGGGGATACATAAGGGATAAACATAGGGGCTGCAGAAGGCTTATTGGCCCATACGAGGCATCTCCTATCTAAACAGAAAGATTAATCCAGTGTAATTGGCCTGTTATGTTGGACATTGTCTTCTGTGTTGGCATCGATATGTTCTTGTCTTGTCCTTACTCTCATGGTGGGTAGAGTAAATAGTTCCGTGATTTGGGTGTTCATGGTAGGTCGCTCTATTCTTATGTGAATTGCCTCGAGAATTTGTAATCTTCTTGAATCTTGGGTTTTGTCTATTATGCAAGTAATTACTTGCATAATTAAGTGTGTTCTGGCTACTAGGTACGACATATATATATATATATATATATATATATATATATATATATATATATATATATATATATATATATATATATATATATATATATATACATATATATACATATATATATACATATATATATACATACATATATATATATATATATATACATATATATACATATATATATATATATATATATATATATATACATATATATATATATATATATATATATATATATATATATATATATATATATATATATATATATGTCGTACCTAGTAGCCAGAACGCACTTGTCAGCCTACTACGCAAGGCCCGATTTGCCTAATAAGCCAAGTTTTCCTGAATTAATATATTTTCTCTAATTTTTTTCTTATGAAATGATAAAGCTACCCATTTCATTATGTATGAGGTCGATTTGTTTTATTGGCGTTAAAATTAACGTAGATATATGACCGAACCTAACCAACCCTACCAAACCTAACCTAACCTATCTTTATAGGTTAGGTTAGGTTAGGTAGCCGAAAAAGTTAGGTTAGGTTAGGTAGGTTAGGTAGTCGAAAAACAATTAATTCATGAAAACTTATCTTATTATTCAAATCGGGCCTTGTATAGTAGGCTGACAAGTGCGTTCTGGCTACTAGGTACGACATATATATATATATGTATGTATGTATTGTCATGGTAAAATCTGTAGTAAGAGATTCGGCCTGCTTCCTTATCACGTATTCTACTCATTCATGTATATTTAATAAAGAACTGCAGCCACGAACAACAATAACAACTACTTCCAGACGTCTTGACAGTATACCAGTCTCCGCCCTGCACCACTGCCCGTCGCCCCACCTCGCACCTGGGTCACTGGGAGACCACGCCCTCTGAAACAAGCAGTTTAAGTGAGCCGGTTCATAGTTAAAAAGGCCATCAGCGCCATCTGCCCGGCCGATATTCTGTATAAATAGGGCTACCAAGCTCTCCAAGATTCAGATTTCTCCTGTGTGTTCAACTGAGTTGACCTGTTAACACATCTCGGTGTGGTAACGGATTTAGTCAGACTAGCTCATAGTATTTTGCACTATATTTTATTTTGCACCTTAACGTAACGTAAATTTGATTGTTCATCTGGTTTGTTTTGCGCAATTCGTATCAGAGCCAAGCCTGAACATTTTTTGTAATTTGTTTAATTTATTTTTAAAGTAAAATATTTTTTAAATGTTTTTTTCCCTCTGCTACAGTTTCTCATTGTGAAGACACTTTTGCAGTTTAAGTTTTTTTTTTTTTTTTTTTTTAAATATTTGGTGACTGGCATTACAGAGACTGCACGACCACCAACGTTTCCCATCACAAATTAGGGGACTGTCCTAGGAGCCTCGCTCAGGTCGCTTCTAGACCCTTCACTTAAAGTTGTGGTAACTGTACTTGATTTTATTACAAATTTAATTTTTCCGAACTCTTATTCTTTGACTAATATTAATGGTGCTTCATACTGTTTGCTTTCCAGGTGTAGCATTTTATGATTGGTGGATGACTTTGGATTACATGGTGTCTGGTGGCCACAGTCATACTCGTGATTGGATGTTCCATACTCTTTGCTATATTCTGTGTTTCCACCTTATTCTCGTGCCTACAGGAGAGTTCTCATTCAGACAGATCACCCCCTTTGGTACTCTGGTACTTTTGACTGTCTTCGGATCAAGTACACCCTCATCTTTGCAACCCGAATGTAGGAGGATATAGACGGCCAAAGTTCCTCTCGCACGAACTATGCTGTAAGGTTGGGACCCCTACAAGCAGTTCTCGTCATTAATTGACGCTTCGCACAGCTACGCATCGATCATAGATATGGTACTTATACAGGTAAAGAGTTAACATTTGTTTCCAGAGCACAAAGATTGTTAATTCTATAAGTACTATCTAGTTTTAATAGGAATCCTCATACCTTTGTTCTCGTCATTTAGAGACATGGTAAGAAATCCCTACAATTTTTTGCACTACCTTCGAGACAACTGTCTCACCATTCACGTAGGATCCCTCTTGTCCTTATCCTCGTCATATAGAGCACCGGGTACAAGATTCCCTATTTTCTTGAAATGCTTTGTTTCATTTTTGATCTTAATTGTAACCTTGACTATTAAGTTTAAAACAGGATAGTTTACCGTTGTCATGTCATCCTGTCACTCTTGACATTTCATATTTTGGTACATCCACCTGCGTATTCTCTTGCATATATTTACTATCATTTACCATGTTTCGTCTTTCCACATTTAGACAGAATCCAAACGATGAAGTGAGCACACTAGTTCGTGACACCAAGGCGGAGATGCTGACTCTTGTAAATGAGTACCACCTTACAGCCCCACATGGAGCTACAAAAACTGATTAGCACAACCTCATCTTAGACCATTTATTAGACAATGACGCTACTACTCCAGAATCTCATGAACATTACTTAATTGCAGACAAAAACGCCTTGGCAGCCATGAAATTGAAGCTAGAACTCGCTAACGCCGAACGTCTCTACCTAGCCGACAAGAAAGAAAACGACTTTACCCGATGTGCTCAATTGGCTGACTCTTACAGCATTATTCACAGAGTACCAGCCTACACGCCATCTAGTAAGACCTCCTGGTTTAGTCCTGAAAAAATGAGTACCAGTAATGTGAACTCCTCGTTGTATTGCAATTATTGCAAAGACTATGGGTATACCATAGAAAAGTGTACCAATCCTCACTGTAATGTCAAAATGTGAAAATTAGCCCAAATCACCTAAA
This sequence comes from Procambarus clarkii, assembly GCF_040958095.1. NCBI lineage: Eukaryota > Metazoa > Arthropoda > Malacostraca > Decapoda > Cambaridae > Procambarus > Procambarus clarkii. The sequence goes on from NC_091229.1 coordinate 10,038,097, forward strand.
ATTCATGAGTCCTAAACCTGTAATGAATATTTTTGTTTCTTCCACTCATCTCTCTCTCTTTAACAGACACTTGTACTCCGGAACAGTCTCTGCCAGCCGTGGAGATTCGGAGGAAAGGTTCAAAGTGAAGATCTTGAGGGACACAGCTGCTCTTCAGTCCATTCTTCTGAAATCAGCTGTACCCAACGTCACCTACACTGGAGAAACTGTTCTCATCACGGACCTAACTGCTACTACACCATATCCACTTGCCAGAGTCCGCATGGATTGTCCATTTATGCAAGGTGAAGTCCAAATCGCCATCTGGGAAAAGCGTTTTCCCATGTCAGGAGTTCAACTTCTCCTGGGTAACGACTTGGCAGAAGATCAACAACCTGCGAATATAATCATCAAGGAAGATCCCCAGGTATGTGACTCGGCAGTGGAAAATCCTGTTTTTCAGTTGGTTGAAGAGGTCCAATCAGAAGATTCTGACAACGTCTTCCCTCCTGTTATGGTGACGAAGCAGGCCACAGCTGCACGCCTGAAACCAGCTGCTGCAGTTGTTCCTCAAGATCTTCCGAGCCTCCCACCGAATCTCAGAGTGCTGGAGTTCCATAAGGTGCAGAGAGAGGATCCCTCCCTGACATCTTTATTCTTACAGGCTAAGACCCAACCTAACTCTATCCCTGGTTTCTTTGTAGAAAATAAAATGTTGTACCGGCATTATAGAACCAGAAAACTGAAGGTGAACGACGATCGGGCCAACATCAAACAACTGGTAGTTCCCTACAGCCTACGATCAGATATCTTGTGTCTGGTCCGGGGATCTTGCTCACACTACGGCTTCTACAAGACCTACAAGGCCCTGAAACAGGACTACTACTGGTCAGGTATAATTCGAGACATTAAACACCATGTCAAAAATTGTCGCATGTCTCAGATGACAGGTAAACCGAACGCTTTTCTATTAAAGGCATCCCTAATACAGGTACCAGTGTCTTCTGAGCTGTTCAGCCATATCAACAACTGTGACGAGCCTATGTCCCAGACAAACTCAGGTAATGTTCCTCTATGTAATACCCGGTGTTGTACAATCAGGTATTCTACAGCAGTTTCCGTCCAGAACAGTATGGTTGTTAATGTTGTGAAACACCTCGGGAAGCAGTTCCCTCAGTACGGACACCGCCAGGAAAGTCAAAACAAGTGTTATAACACCTCCAACGACTTGAGTAAGACAAACATCACCAAGGCATTGTCTAATCCTTCTCGTTGTACTTGGACTGACTACAATGGTTCTAAATTCTCGATCTATTCCAACACCAGGAAAGATCAATCTCTCTAAGAAACAAATCCAAATAAACATACTCCTCCAGACAACTTTACCAGCCCTCGGCTAAAATATTGTAGGACAAACTTGCCTTCCATTGCATGTGAAAGGCGTAAATCCTTGTCTTGTACTAACTCCATTCTCGCCCTGCTAGAAAACCTTCAGTTTTCCACCCTGGCGATAGGAACACCATCACACCACCGCGAGATGGGATCATGAACTATTGCTACAGTCATCAGAGAGGAGCCACTCGACATCCTGCCCGACTTGCAGCACAACGTATCATCCAATCTACTAGGTTATAACTTCAACCTCTCCTTGGACTTCAACATTGTTTGGTCCCTACATCAGGATCAGTTCTCCAAACTTCGCTGAATCCTGCATTACCATGTGAACATCATGTATCACAATATCCTTCAATTCCTACTGCTAGCCCAGTTCTCCAATCAGCGCTTGCTACGCTGGGTCTTGCATCAGAGGAACAATCTCACCATCTTTTTGGGTCACCATTCTCGTCGATCCATTCAGCAGGCTCGATTCTACAGCAGATTCATACTTCACAGTGTCGTGCAGTGCTACCTCAACATCTTAAAGCACCATCTTCTCCAGCTTCTGCAGCAGACCCAGTTCCCCTACTAACATCTGCTTCACTGGGCCCTGTACCCTCCGAACTTCAACTTCACCATCTACTTCATCAAAGGCTCGGATAACATCGTCGCCGACGCACTTTTACGAGTCCACGAGGGGGACTCATCCACTCCTACTATTTTACACTCTGCTGCAGTCAAATAGGCAATAGGAGCAGGCTTCGGGGGAGAGCTGTCAAGGTAAAATCTCTAGTAAGAGATTTGGCCTGCTCCCTTATCACGTATTCTACTCATTCATGTATATATAATCAAGAACTGCAGCCAAGAACAACAACAACAACTACTACTTCCAGACGTCTAGACAGTATACCAGTCTCCCCCCTGCACCACTGCCTGTCGCCCCACCTCGCACCTGGGTCACTGGGAGACCACGCCCTCCAAAACAAGCAGTTTAAGTGAGCCGGTTCATAGTTAAAGAACCCATCAGCGCCATCTGCCCGGCCGATATTTTGTATAAATAGGGCTACCAAGCTCTCCAAGATTCAGATTACTACTGTGTGCTCAACTGAGTAGACCTGTTAACACATCTCGGTGTGGTAACAGATTTAGTCAGACTAGCTCATAGTATTCTGCACCATATTTTATTTTGCACCTTAACGTAACGCAAATTTGATTGTTCATCTGGTTTGTTTTGCGCAATATGTTTTTAAGCCAAGCCTTGATATTTTTTGTAATTTGTTTAATTATTTTTAAAGTATTTTTTAAATGTTTTTTTACCTCTGCTTTATCCTACAGTTTATCTCACTGTGAAGATACCTTTGCAGTTTAACTTTTTTTTTCCTTGTTTTTTTTTAAATATTTTGTGACTTGCCATTGAACTCTGAATACCTAAGAGTGTTCACTTCTCCTACCACCCCTCTTTTTTTATTGTGTGCTCTTTATTATGCAAGGTTATACAGTTACATATCTGATTTTATACAAAAAATGAACATTAAGAGGACACACAAAGTTCACTTCCTAGAGGTTGTAGATTTCCTCGAACTCCTCCGACACCGGGCAGGAACAGAGGATGCAGCTGGCATTCCCCCTCTGGATTGCGACACTGAAGCGCTGAAAGAGAAAACTTGCCGCTCTAGGGTCTCTTGTGGTGTCAATGAGCTTGGAACCAAGATCCTTAAGAAACCTTCTTGCACTCTCTCCCCATGGGCCTAGGGTCTCAGACCCTATTGGAACCAAGTTGTACCGATGATCTAATTACCTGTACTTGGCTGACTTGTGTCTTTCTCTGTGTGTCGCCACGGCTCCTGCTGTGCCGGCAGAGAGGTTGATGTATGTGGTTGCCAGGGTGGATACGCAAGTATAGTCCCATGCCAACTGTTTGCCACCCTTCCACGGACGCAATGTGATTCTGTCTGGTCGGCCAGCAAAGCTAACAGTCATGGTTCAGTAGGTTGCAGGGTTCTCTCCGCTGGACACTGAGAAGAGGCAAGGCTTTTTTTAATGATGTCATTGACTTCATCGTGTCTAGTGGGCCAACCACCAGATTTTCCACAGTGCAGGCCATGCAATCCATACTCGTCAGCATCTGCCTCACTGCAAATACACCTATGAAGAGTGTGGATAGGGGCAGCAAGGTGGAGAGCGACTGCAATACGGAGCTACTGCGAATCAAGATGTGTGCCTGTCGCAGACATAGGGACTGGCAAAAGGAAGTCCCCTGCATGGGAGCCTGCACAGCTGTGAGGTGTGCACGATCGTTGGGGGTTGTTGCTGCCTCTAGCAAAGCTGTGGCTTCTTTGTCTACAACGGGGCTATCTCAATTGGATTGTTTCTTGGTTTTCGGTATGGCTGGTCTGAATGCTGGGTCTGCTATGGCACCCCATTTCGTGTCGCATTCCGTGTAGTGGGAGTCCTGTATCCCCACTACATCACTCATCACTATATATATATATATATATATAATATATATATATATATATATATATATATATATATATATAATGTCGTACCTAGTAGCCAGAACGCACTTCTCAACCTACTATGCAAGGCCCGATTTGCCTAATAAGCCAAGTTTTCATGAAATAATTTTTTTTCGACTACCTAACCTAACCTAACTTTTTCGGCTACCTAACCTAACCTAACCTATACAGATAGGTTAGGTTAGGTAGGGTTGGTTAGGTTCTGTCATATATCTACGTTAGTTTTAACTCCAATAAAAAAAGATTGACCCCATACATAATGAAATGGGTAGCTTTATCATTTTATAAGAAAAAAAGGAGAGGAAAATATATTAATTCAAGAAAACTTGGCTTATTAGACAAATCGGGCCCTGCATAGTAGGCTGAGAAGTGCGTTCTGGCTACTAGGTACGATATA